>NC_087164.1:8887422-8919922 GCF_035594125.1 Scylla paramamosain | reverse complement strand
GTTGGACATCTAGGAAAAGACGTGGAAAAGTGAAGAGTGGTATCATCAGCGTACGAGTGGATAGGACAAGAAGCTTGGTTTAGAAAATCATTGATGAATAATGGGAAGAGAGTTGGTGACAGGACAGAACCCTGAGGAACATCACTGTTAATAGAATTAGGAGAAGAACAGTGACCGTCTACGATAGCAGCAATAGAACAGTCAGAAAGAAAACCTGAGATGAAGTTAAAGAGAGAAGGATAGAAGCCATAGGAGGGTAGTTTGGAAATCGAAGCTTTGTGCCAGACTCTATCAAAAGCTTTTGATATGTCTAATGCATCAGCAAAAGTTTCACCAAAATCTCTAAAAGAGGATGACCAAGATTCAATAAGGAAAGCCAGAAGATCACCATTAGAGCGACCTTGACGGAACCCTTGCTGGCGATCACATACGAGGTTGTGAAGTGATAGATGCTTACGAATCTTCCTGTTGAGGAAAGATTAAAAAACTTTAGATAGTCAGGAAATTAAACCAATAGGACGGTAGTTTGAGGGATTGGAACGATCACCCTTTTTAGGAACATGCTGAATGTAGGCAAACTTCCAGCAAGGAGGAAAGGTAGATGTTGACAGATAGAGTTGCAAGAGTTTGACTAGGCAAGGTACAAGAACAGAGGCGCAGTTTTAGAGAACAATAGGTGAGAACCCATCAGGTCCATAAGCTTTCCGAGGGTTTAGGCCAGGGAGGACATGGAAAACATCATTGCGAGAAATTTTAATAGGTAGTATGAAGTAGTCAGAGGGTGGAGGAGAGGGAGGAACAAGCCCTGAATCGTCCAAGGTAGAGTTTTTAGCAAAGGTTTGAGCGAAAAGTTCAGGTTTAGAGATAGATGAGATAGTAGTGGTGCCATCTGGTTGAAATAAATGAGGGAAAGAAGAAGAAGCAAAGGAATTGGAGATGTTTTTGGCTACATGCCAGAAGTCACGAGGGGAGTTTAATCTTGAAAGATTTTGACACTATTAATGAAGGAGTTTTTGGCTAGTTGAAGAACAGACTTGGCATGGTTCCGGGCAGAAATATAGAGAGCATGAGATTCTGATGATGGAAAGCTCAAGTACCATTTGTGGGCTACCTCTCTATCATGTATAGCACAAGAACAGGCTGTGTTAAACCAAAGTTTGGAAGGTTCAGGTTGAGAAAAAGAGTGAGGAATGTACGCCTCCATGCAAGACACTATCACCTCTATCACCTCTGTTATGCGCTCGGCACACAGAGATGGGTCTCTGTCACAAAAGCAGTAGGCATTCCAAGGTAAATCAGCAAAATACCTCCTCGGGTCCCCACAACTAGAGGAGGGATTGGAGCGATAGAACAAGATACAGATATGAGATTGTGATCGGAGAAGCCTAACGGAGAAGAGAGGGTAACAGTATAAGCAGAAGGATGAGAGGTTAGATAAAGGTCAAGAATGTTGGGCGTATCTCCAAGACGGTCAGGAATACGAGTAGGGTGTTGTACCAATTGCTCTAGGTCGTGGAGGATAGCAAAGTTGAGGGCTAGTTCGCCAGGATGATCAGTGAAAGGAGAAGAAAGCCAAAGCTGGCGGTGAACACTGCAGTCTCCAAGATTGTATATCTCCGCAAAAGGGAAGAGAATCAGAATGTACTCCATTTTGGAAGTTAAGTAATGAAAGAATTTCTTACAGTCAAAGGAGTTAGGTGAGAGATATACAGCATATATATATATATATATATATATATATATATATATATATATATATATATATATATATATATATATATATATATATATATATATATTTAAACGTTTTTTCTTTGCTCTCACATGTGTGTGTGTGTGTGTGTGTGTGTGTGTGTGTGTGTGTGTGTGTGTATGTGTGTGTGTGTGTGTGTGTGTGTGTGATGTGCGTTACGTTTCGTCAGTGTATATTTAAAAGAATAATTTAGTAAATAGTTGGTGGAATTTGGACATGTTTTAGTTGCACACACACACACACTCATACACACACACACACTGGGCAGTGTAGTGGTTAGCACGCTTGGCTCATAACCTAGAAGCCCCGGGTTCGAATCCTAGGATAAGAGTGTTTTTAACCAAACGTTAACGCTATTAGTAGCGGAAGATACACCGCGTAGCGGCTTCTTATGAGTAGCTCATATATCACTCAGCTCACAGTTAGGAGTCGCCTTGTGAGTTTCTTTGCATGACTCACAAGTCTAGTTCCTAACTATGAGGAGGATTTTGAAGTTATGAGTGGCTTTAAGAGGAGCTTTTATGATTTTTTTTTTTTTTTTTTTTTTTTTTTTTTTTTTTTTTTTTTGCATACCGGCCCAGGAACGGCACATCAGATGTGTGAGCCTCTTAATGTGTAGCCCCTATTCACCTAGCAGCAAGTAGGTACGGGATGCAATCTGATGGGTTGCGACTTTGTCCCGGTGTGTGATGTGTGAGTGGTCTCAGTCCTATCCAAAGATCACTCATTACGAGATTTGAGCTCTTTCCGTAGGCGAACAGCTGGCTGGGTGACAGATAATTGATAGTTGGAATCCTTTGTTTTCTTAGATAATCCACAGCAAGTAAGTCAGATAAAGATAATGTCTTGGAATATAAACAGTGTGCGTACTAAGATGGAGAAAATGAGTGTTAGACAAATGCTGGCCAACTATGATGTGATTGGTCTAAATGAAGTAAAAACTAATGAGCATGTGCATTTCCCCGGTTATGTAACCTTTAGAAGTAAGGCCACACAATCGAGTAACAGGGGAGGCACAGTGGTGCTGGTGAGAAACTGTATCGCCCCGTTTGTTTACGAGGTTGATACCAGTGTTAATGATCAGGTGTGGTTACAGTTTCGAAACATGTATGGTGTTTTGTTTGGTTTCATCTATGTACCACCAAGTGATTCCCAATATTATAGTCATGAGTCTTTTGCTGCTATTCAAGGAAAAATCAAGGCCAAGTACATGTGTAATGGTTACATCATGATGGGAGATATGAACGCAAGATTTGGCAAAAGAGTGAGGGAAATTTTACCATATGTACAAGAGCAAGAGAGTCACCCATATTCATACCCACATATAAATGATGATGTCAATGTTGCTAATGACAATGCAGAAGTGTTGTCTTCTATTTGTATGAATAACAAGCTTTTGGTGTTAAACAACCTGAAAACATGTAAGAATAATTTCGTGAGTGACAAAACGTACCGCAAGCGTGATGTATGGATTTCCGAGTTAGATGTATGTATTGTATCACCACAGTTGTTAGACTCTATTAATGATTTTTCAGTGATGCAACGTATCGACCTTCCATCTGACCACGCCCCAATAACTGCCACAGTGAATGTCACAGGGGTAGACCTAGATAACCTTAGTGTACGGGCGTCCACACTTGGTGGACACGCAGCTCTGTTAGGAACGGCAGGAAGATCAAGGTTGGTAAGAAAACCTGTAAGATTCTGTGAGATTGATAAGGAGAATTTTGTGAGACATATAGCACAACAAATGCCATGTATACAAGATGATGATGTGAATTCTTATGTTAACAACCTTTCGGACACTTTGTATACATATGCCAAGAGTAGTGTTGTACTGAATGAGGAAGTGTCGCCTGTCAGTAGAATGGAGTTAGGGAGATGGGAGAGGCTGATGGAGGATGATGACGATGCGAGGGTATGGAAGGCAATTGATTGGAAGGGTAACTATAGTACATCTACGCATAGTGATAGTAATCTACCAAGTGATGCAGAATTTAGAGACCATTTTGAGAAATTACTGAATCCTGCACGAGAAACTCAAAATGATTTATCAGATCTGTCTACAGATATTAATATTCCTGTGCTTGACGAACCCATCTCTCCCCTAGAAGTACAAAATCAAATAAAAAGGATGAAGGTTAACAAGGCATGTGGGCCTGATGGTATCCCTCCTGGAGTTTTTTCACTTATGTCACCCCAGTGGCTTGTTACTATTGCCACATTATTTAGTTGTATTTTTTCATCTGCTATGTTCCCTTATGCATGGATTAGAGCAAGAGTATTTGTAATATTTAAGAAAGGTGACAAGACTAACACTGATAACTATCGTGGAATAAGCGTCATTAATTCTATAGCTAAACTGTATGAGATGGTACTTTGTGAACGCCTGAATCAGTGGTTCAAACCAGACAGGGAACAAGCAGGGGCGCAGAAGAAGCGCGGATGTATAGAGCATATAGTAACGCTCAGGCTGCTTACCAACACAGCCAGGTTAAAGAAGATTAAGTTGTTTGTGGTATTTATAGATTTCTCGAAAGCGTATGACATCGTTCCAAGGAAAACTCTGTTTACTGTGATGAAGGGTTTGGGGTGCGGGGCCGGGATGCTGGCCGCTATGGTGGCCATGTATCGCACCACGGAAAGTGTTATCGGTGCCGCAGTATTGAGCGCCTCACAGGGAGTCAGACAAGGATCCCCTACCTCTTGCTTTTTGTTTGTAATGTTTGTCAATATGTTAATCAGATCTGTTAAAGAAAAGTGTAGACCAGAAGTATTTATAGAATGGTTAAAAATTTTAATGTTCATGGATGATACAGTATTATTATCAACGAGTAGGGAGAATATGTACATTAAGCTAAGGATATTACAGGAATATTGTAAAGAGTATGGTATGAGGATAAACAGTGCAAAGACGAAATTTTTTGTCATCAATGGTGGGCTAGGAGACAAGGAGCCGTTTAGTGTAGGTGGTACGAGTATGAAAGTGGAACACTGTGATAGTTATATGTATTTGGGTTCACCATTTACGTGTGACGGTTCTGTGTCTTCTGCCGTCAAGGTACATGCAAAGAACAAATTATGTCATGTGTTAAAGTTTATATCGTTTTTAAAGAAGAATAATGATATCCCCTTTATAGTAAAGCGACGTGTGTTTGACGCTGCCCTCCTGTCGTCACTAGTGTATGGTTGTGAGTCCTGGATTGATGCTGACGTTAAACCTGTAGTTAAGCTTTATAACTAGGCACTGAAACAACTGTTAGGGGTGAGAAAAACTACTCCTAACGTGGTGTGTTATATCGAGTCGGGTTATCCATCGCTTCCTGACCTTGTGAAATATAGACAACATAAGTTTTTAAAGAAAATGTGGGATGAGAGGTCCAGTATGAATGATGATCCACTATCTTTTGCAATGAGAAAAGTAATAAACGAGAACACGAATATGGGCAAGTGCGTGAAAGAAATGATAAGAGGGGAAGTACCTGACATGTCTGTGTTATTGGAGAAAGCGAAGTGTTGCATCAGAGATTCAGGTACATCAAGATGTATAGTGTATAAAGACATAAATCCCACATTATCCACACACGAGATTTACACTAAGAGGCAAATCTTAAATGAGTTTCATAGACTGGATTTTACAAGGTTTCGATTATCTGGCCACACTCTAGCTATAGAAACAGGGCGATGGAATAGGCGAGGACGGGGCCGCTTACCGCTGGAGGAGCGGCTGTGCAGTTGTGGTGAGATACAGACGGAGAGACACGTACTGGAGAACTGTACTCTCACCCAACATCTAAGGAATAACTATAGATACGAAACAATGGAAGATGTATTTACAAAATGTACAACTAGCGAGATGTGTAATGTAATTTTCGATGTACTTAAAGTATATAAATAAGGAAATTTAAATGAATGCGAATAATTTGTATGATATCTGGTAATGTCTATTTTTGGGTAGAGAAAAAATTTTTTATTTTGTATTTTGGGAGTTCTTTTGCTGCATTGCAAGAATATTTATTTAATGATTTAGAATATTGTGGACTACAATTATTAATGGACTACTGCTGTGGATATTTTTTTGTATTTTAGTTTTTGTTTTTGTTTTGTTTGCTGTAATATGATTGTGTAGTCAATAAATCTATCTATCTATCTATCTATCTATCTGACCAACAGACGGCCGTAGGTGAACAGGTAAATGACACACACACACACACACACACACACACACACACACACACACACACACACACACACACACACACACACACACACTCATTCACACAATCATTCACACACAAACAATCACTCACACACACACAATCACTCACACACACAATCACTCACACGCACACAGAAAAAGAAAACAACGAGAGAAATGGAAAGATGATAGAAGGGAAGACTTGCAGAAACAGGAGAACAGGGTCAGGAGCAAGAGCTTTCGTTTCGAGAAAATATGTGAAACGGGAGAGATCATGGAATGCATGAATAGCAAGGTGGTATCATATTGTGACCGAGGAGGAAGTGATAAAAGACTAGATATAACTTTTTCAAACTCTATTTTCATATCCCCTTCCACCAGTCCCACCATATTAAGGAAACCGTGTTCTGGATCCAGATCAGACCTTTCAGGTTGCGCTCACACAACTTGCTCTCTCTCTCTCTCTCTCTCTCTCTCTCTCTCTCTCTCTCTCTCTCTCTCTCTCTCTCTCTCTCTCTCTCTCTTAATATTATTATTATTATTATTATTATTATTATTATCATTATTATTATTATTTTTATTATTATTATTATTATTATTATTATTATTATTATTATTATTATTATTATTATTATTATTATTACTATTGCATATTTTACATTTTCTTAAATGTTTCGGGTCTTTCACGGGTTAAAGGAGATATTTTGGTTACCCTCTATCCTAAAACCCACACGTGTCAAATAAATGGATTAGTAGGAACCTTTACTATATACTGCCAAAGTGTCATCGTCACTTGCGAGGCTGAACCTCAGCTATGCCCTACCAACGTGACACTGTCACTTACGAGGCCGAACTTATATAATATGTATATGAATATATCACCGTCACGCATTTCACTAAACCACTGATTCACTAACACTTCTAATTTCTGGCCTCCGCACACTGCAACATCATCTGGGCATTTGTCCGAGGCCAGAAATTTATTCCACCACTACATATACTTTTGCTTGAATTGTCACTGGTGGAGTAGCGAGGGCTGAGGGTGCTATACTGAGCATCTCAGGACGGCGTGGTGGCTAGGGGGAGTTCCTGCAGATCCGTTGCACCTGCATCATTGTAGAGGGTGGTGAGGCCCGCCACATCCCTGCGGTGCTGCAGGCTGTGCAGGCTGTGTAGTCGTCTATCAGCCGTTTTGCCCTCCAGGGCAGCGAGGTTGGACGGTGAAGCTTTTCCCCAAACGATGGAGGAACTGATCTCGACTTTGTATAAGAGCTCCCGCCCCCTGCCGTCTAGGAGTCCTGACATTCTTCGGAGGCAAGCCAACTTCCCTGCTGCTACCCTGATGAACTGTGTGATGTTTGCCTGGTTTGTCAGCTTGCTGTCTTTTGTGACTCCCAGGATCCGCAGCTCCTGATGAGACGTCAGTAATGCCCCGTTGAAGGTGGGGCGATGCTTGTGTTTCTTGGGTGGTGAAAATGACCTGCCATCTCTCTCTCTCTCTCTCTCTCTCTCTCTCTCTCTCTCTCTCTCTCTCTCTCTCTCTCTCTCTCTCTCTCTCTCTCTCTCTCTTTTGTTGGATATTTTCAGCGAAGGACTCAATAACGTGCTCAGTGCTTTTTTTTTTTTTTTTTTTACAAGAAGATAGACTTCTTCCTTGTTCTTGCCTTTTTCATTTTTCCTAAATAGAGCATATCACAAGACATTTCGAAGAATGTCCTGATACTATTAGAGCATCGGTCCTTTCTTCTTTACATTCTTCCTTTCTTCCTTTTTTATTGTGTTGCAATTGTCTATTTCAGTTATCCGAAATTTTCAACATTTCTGAAGTATTTACATTATTTCAGCAGCTACATTCCTCAATATATATTCATTTATTTATTTGTTTGTTTGTTTTTTTTTCCTGCAGAATACTGGAGATAAGGGTGGAGATATAGAAGCTTGATATTATTTTTCTACTCGTAACAACAGTAAATATTTAGAGAATTTAATAGACATATAAAGGGAACAGACTGGGTTATGCGCTGCTGCTGTGCTCCCGCTTACCTCTTCCTGTTATTGCTATCACAACTATTCCATCGCTTTCCTCCTCTTTCTCCTTCCACGCCGTACACACCATTTCTATCAAATTAAATCGAGTTTTACCTGCACATCATTTTTTTTTATTGTTTTTATCTAGTATATACGTATTTCATTTATTCACTCCCTCCTCCTCCTCCTCCTCCTCCTCCTCCTCCTCCTCCTCCTGCTACTTTGTCAACCGGTACTACTTGCTCCCAACTTTTTTTCCCAATGTGTTTCTATCAATACTTAAAAAGTAAATTACTTGATGTTCAGAAGAAAATGCGTCGTCGTACCCATCACAAATAAGTGCTTCAAGGGAATAGCTTCTAAAGGACGAAATTATAATACTATCAATATGATCTACAAATCTCAGTGCTCAGTGTATATTCAGTTCACATTCATTCATAGGAACAAATGGGCAAGAAAATGAAGGACCTCTTAAAGCTAGATGTAATGTTATGATAAAATGTTTACATATACTAAAATTAAGGAAGTACATGTAAAGAGCAATAGCATTCTTTGAACATAGAAATGCTCATACTTAATGCAGGCTTTAAGAAAATTATTGAATACGGTCATTTGTTACTCGGTATTTACAGTCAAAAGCAACGTGTCTCACAATCTGGTTTCTGAGAATGAACTCGCGATTCCATAAATAAAAGTTTAAGTAGAACCAAGAACATGGAAATCTGGTTCACACCATCTATAGGTAACGTAATACGAGGTTTATGAGGCTTAATTCGCATTTTATTTTTTTTAAAAGAACGCTTTACTTTCTGTGTGTTACTTGCTTGCTCATTTGTTCCTCTTGTGGGACATCCGGGTATCATAGGATATCTGATATGTGGAAATATTCTGATTTATGGAAATCGCAAAACTTTTTTATGAGATAAAATATGTAGATCACGATACTTTAACTCAGTTGTCTTGTAAATGTAGAAGCTGAAAATATGTTTAAGAAAATTCATGTCTGAAAGGGAACTTTTTGAGAAAGCAAGTAAATATTCCTTGGGTATTCTGACATTCAAATCTAAAAAGCATTTCTTGTTAGGTTTTTTAAAAGTAATCCGCATCGTAGAAAATGGTTGTAAATTATGTGTACTCGCACAAAACATAAATTGAATATCCGCAACCTCATCCGTGATTAGAGAAAATTTTATTTTCATATCTGCGTCTGTATTTGTCAATGTACACATTTACACATCTGTTACATTTTGTGTGTGTGTGTCTGTGTGTGTGTGTGTGTGTGTGTGTGTGTGTGTGTGTGTGTGTGTGTGTGTGTGTGTGTGTGTGTGTGTGTGTGTAATAATAATAATAATAAACGGTTGATTATTTAGGCAGTTAACAAACTGAAAATGTACAGAGGGGGTGGGGAAATACTTAACATTAATCCTAAAGGAAAGTCTAATCTAGAAGGGACTATTGATTGATGGCTCGCACCATGGTGGGAATCGCACTGAGTCTGTACCGGTCCGTGCGCGGCGCCTTTAGGGGCGTTATCTTGTTGTGGTGTTTGGTGGCACGGACCGGGCGAGGCGCGTCAGGCGGCAGCATGTTTCTGAGACGTGGATGATGTAGTAGTCCCCTTCCAAACTTCTCCAGAGCCTCTCGGTGCCTGGTGGATAGTCTGGACAGACTCGGGGTGGTCAGGGCTTCTTCATAGGTGGTGTAGGCAGGGCCAAGGATGACCCTGCACGCCCTTTTCTGCACACTCTCTAGATGTAGCTGTTGAGTGTGTGTGAGGGAGGAGGACCACGCTGGGGACGCGTACATGAGTTTGGGGAGGATGAAGGTGAGGTACACCCCCCTTAACTCATCTCTCGGCGTCCCCAGCGACCTGAGTCTGCGCAGTATGTACAGCCTGTAGGTAGCTGATCTCACGGTGCTGGCGACATGCTTTGTGTGTGTGTGTGTGTGTGTGTGTGTGTGTGTGTCATTTCTGCTTGGCGCATTTTAATTATATATTCTTTTCAACTGCTTCAGAATGTGTGTGTGTGTGTGTGTGTGTGTGTGTGTGTGTGTGTGTGTGTGTGTGTGTGTGTGTGTGTGTGTCATTTCTGCTTTACGCCTTTTAATTATGCCTTTCAACTGCTTCAGAATGTAGAGAATGCACACATATTAACGTTTATATTTTTGCACTGTGCTCTCTCTCTCTCTCTCTCTCTCTCTCTCTCTCTCTCTCTCTCTCTCTCTCTCTCTCTCTCTCTCTCTCTCTCTCTCTCTCTCTCTCACTGTTGTCACTCCCCTGTCTTATCGTACCTTTTCCCGTCACTATTTTTGCTTCGTTTCGCTCCATTTTTTTTAAATGTATTTTTGGATCTATTGTATTTTGTTTTTTCTTTTCCTATTTTTTTTCAGTCTGATTTTTTTATCTTCTCTTTTAGTGACCTGTGTTCAACATTATTTCATGCTATACTCGCTTGGAAAATTAGCTTTACTGCAGACGTGCGCACGCGCGCGCACACACACACACACACACACACACACACACACACACACACACACACACACACACACACACACACACACACACACACACACACACACTTTACCAATCCCAAATTTTCAGATATCATATTTATCCCTTAATTAATAAGAAAGTGTTTTAATTTTAAGTGATACACAAACTGTGTGCATCAAAGTAAACCTCATTTTGAAACAGCATTACGAGACACAGACTTAAGTAGCTTCCACGGGTGTGCAGTGTGTCGGGCGGTGTTACTGAGTGTCAAGAGCATGTAGCGAAAAGAATCTCTCTCTCTCTCTCTCTCTCTCTCTCTCTCTCTCTCTCTCTCTCTCTCTCTCTCTCTCTCTCTCTCTATGTTTTGTCCGTTCCCTGCTTCGCTTCCACCACTTCGCCTGGTCTCTGGCTGCATTTCTCTGTTTTATTTGTTTATCTCTTTATGTATTTATCCGTGCACCTCTTTTCCCGCTTTTTACCGTTATTTCCCTTCCTGAAAAGAAAATATAAATAAATAAATAAATACTGGAAAGCTACAGAGGACTTAACGTATAAGGACATCATAGCTATCATCACTATCATTATGGCATCAATGCAGAACAAAGACATCTGGTATATTTGGTGGATGTAGGATACCACTCCACTTTGGCTTTGGGTGTGTCAGCAGGAAGCCTTTGGTGTGAAAGCAGACAACCCCAAGGAAAAACTTGAAAGTAATTACTGAATTTTTTTTTTTTTTTATGTAGGAAGGACACTGGCCAAGGGCAACAAAAATCCAATAAAAATAAATGCCCACCGAAAAGCCAGTCCCATAAAAGGGTCAATGCAGTAGTCAAAAAGTCATGGATAAGTATCTTGAAACTTCCCTCTTGAAGGAATTCAAGTCATAGGAAGGTGGAAATACGAAAGCAGGCATTGAATTACAGAGCTTACCAGAGAAAGGGATGAATGATTGAGAATACTGGTTAATTCTAGCGTTAGAGAGGTGGACAGAATAGGGATGAGAGAAAGAAGAAAGTCCTGTGCAGTAAGGCCACGGGAGGAGAGGAGGCATGCAGTTAGCAAGATCAGAAGAGCAGTTAGCATGAAAATAACGGTAGAAGACAGCTAGAGATGCAACATTGCGGCGGTGAGAGAGAGGCTGAAGACAGTCAGTTAGAGGAGAGGAGTTGATGAGACGAAAAGCTTTTGATTCCACCCTGTCTAGCAGAGCAGCATGAGTGGAACCCCCCCCCAGACATGTGAAGCATACTCCATACATGGAGTTAGCAGCTGGGGGGGGTGAGAAAAATTGGCGCAGACGTCTCAGAACGCCTAACTACATTGAAGCTGTTTTAGCTAGAGATGAGATGTGAAGTTTCCAGTTCAGATTATAAATAAAGGACAGACCGAGGAAGTTCAGTGTAGAAGAGGGGGACAGTTGAGTGTCACTGAAGAAGAGGGGATAGTTGTCTGAAAGTTTGTGTCGAGTTGATAGATGGAGGAATTGAATTTTTGAGGCATTGAACAATGCCAAATCTGCTCTGCCCCAAATCAGAAATTTTAGAAAGATCAGAAGTCAAGCGTTCTGTGGCTTCCTTGCGTGAAATGTTTGCCTCCTGATGGATTGGATGTCTATGAAAAGACGTGGAAAAGTGGTATCATCAGCGTAGGAGTGGATAGGAAGAGAAGTTTGGTTGAGAAGATCATTAATGAATAATAAAAAGAGAGTGGGTGACAGTACAGAACCCTGAGGAACACCACTGTTGATAGATTTAGGAGAAGAACAGTGACCGTCTACCACAGCAGCAATAGAAGGGTCAGAAAGGAAACTTGAGATGAAGTTACAGAGAGAAGGATAGAAGCCGTTGGAGGGTAGTTTGGAAAAGTTTTGTGCCAGAATCTTTCAAAAGCTTTTGATATTTCCAAGGCAACAGCAAAAGTTTCACCAATATCTCTAAAAGAGGATAACCAAGACTTAGTAAGGAAAGCCAGAAGATCACCAGTAGAGCGGCCTTGACGGAACCCATACTGGCGATCAGATAGAAGATTGTGAAGTGATAGATGTTTAAGAAACTTCCTGTTGAGGATAGATTCAAAAACTTTACATAGACAAGAAGTTAAAGCAATAGGACGGTAATTTGAGGGATTAGAACGGTCACCCTTTTTTAGAAACAGGCTGAAAGAAAGAAAGAAAAGGTAGAAAGAAAGAAAGGTAGATGTTGACAGACACAGCTGAAAGAGTTTGACTAGGCAAGGTGCAAGCACGAAGGCACAGTTTCGGAGAACAATAGGAGGGGCCCCATCAGGTCCATAAGCCTTCCGAGGGTTTAGGCCAGCAAGGGCATGGAAAACATCATTGCGAAGAATTTTAATAGATAGCTTGAAGTAGTGAGAGGGTGGAGGAGAGGGAGGAACAAACCCAGAATCGTCCAAGGTAGTGTTTTTAGCAAAGGTTTGAGCGAAGAGTTCAGCTTTAGAAATAGATGTGATAGCAGTGGTGCCATCTGGTTGAAATAAAGGAGGGAAAGAAGAAGCAAAGTAATTGGAGATATTTTTGGCTAGATGCCAGAAGTCACGAGGGGAGTTAGATCTTGAAAGGTTTTGACACTTTCTGTTAATGAAGAAGTTTTTGGCTAGTTGGAGAACAAACTTGGCATGGTTCCGGGCAGAAATATAAAGTGCATGAGATTCCGGTGATGGAAGGTTTAAGTACCTTTTGTGGGCCACCTCTCTATCATGTATAGCTCGAGAACAAGCTGTGTTAAACCAGGGATTGGAAGGTTTAGGTCGAGAAAAAGAGTGAGGAATGTACGCCTCCATGCCAGACACTATCACCTATGTTATGCACTCAGCACACAAAGACGGGTCTCTGACACGGAAGCAGTAGTCATTCCAAGGAAAATCAGCAAAATACCTCCTCAAGTCATTCCAACTAGCAGAGGCAAAACGCCAGAGGCACCTTCGCTTAGGGGGTATCCTGAGGAGGGATTGGAGTGATAGGACAAGATACAGATATGAGATTGTGATCGGAGGAGCCCAATGGAGAAGAAAGGGTGACAGCATAAGCAGAAGGATTAGAGGTCAGGAAAAGGTCAAGAATGTTGGCTGTATCTACAAGACGGTCAGGAATACGAGTAGGGTGTTGCACCAATTGCTCTAGGTCGTGGAGGATAACAAAGTTGTAGGCCATATATATATATATATATATATATATATATATATATATATATATATATATATATATATATATATATATATATATATATATATATATATATATATATATATAACGGTGGGTCTGACGAAGGAATGTCATGAATAAAAAAGATGCGGGAGATGTGTAGTAACAAAATTTGAACCCCCTCGCTCCGCTCGTGGAATAAAATCTGCAGGTGCCATAGGAATCGCCTCCTTTCGGTGAGAAGGAAGTATGTGATTTGACCAAGTTAGGCAGCGGAAGGAGGTGAGGAAGAAAACTGTGGAATGACGGAACAGCTGTAGGGGAGAGAGAGAGAGAGAGAGAATTAATCACTACTTCAAAATTGATAAAATATTGTAAGAAACTACAGGTAAAAAAAAATATGAATCATAAATGGCCCGGGAAAAGAAACAGAAAATCTAAGAGGTACCTTTGGAAGGCTTTAGATTGGGATTCTCGACCTTTAGGTACGCGTATCCCCAAGTGTACGTGAGAGGATTTTTTAGGGATACGTGACATGTCTATTATGAGACCTGGACTGATCCATGAATTCACAGACCATTATTGTTGTCGTTACGTACGGTACTGATGAGTTCAGGGGCATATTTGATAACAGATTTTACATACTGATAGATAAATTATATGAACAAATATTTTGTCATCACACTCCGATAAATTCGTGGACACATTTGTTATTATATACTGATGAATTTCTAGACGCAGATGTTGTTCTCACTGTATTCTGGGTAAGCTACTTACTAAAATACTTCAATACTGTGAATGACTCCAAAGGGTATATGAATTAAAGAAAGCTTAAGAACCCCTGAACTTGAGATAGTGTAAGGGAAAAAATTGCGTCTTTGTACACATTGATATAATTACGAAGAGAACGAAGTTATGGTCGTCGGGTGGATGAATTTTACATTTGCGTGGGCCGGTCCGGATCGATCATAATGCAACAAACTTGTATCTCGAAAACTCACACCACAAGATAGCACAACTCTTTCTGTTGTATATATGTCTCATAGATAAGTTATTCTAATAAAAAAAATAAAAAAATTTACACTTTTTGAAGTTAATCATTTAGGTTGGCACGCTCAGCTCAGCACTTCCTTGCCCTCCGCCTCGTCTTACTCACTGCCATACTCAATTCCCAAGTCACAAAATGTTGACGGGCCTGTCCGGGATTTGAACCCGGGACCTCCTGCACCCAAAGCAGGAATCATACCCCTAGACCAACAGGCCATTGGAGAGAGAGAGAGAGAGACCTATTAATTTGTAACGATGATATCTATTCATATATTTATTATTATTACTAATAAATTATGTGCTGGAGGACAGAATAGGAACTCAACAAGGCTCTCTCCTCACCAGGGTTGGAAAAAACCGAGTTTTTTTTTTTTTTTACCCAATCCACTGGGATTTTTTAGATTTTTTTTTTTTTTTGGGGGGGGGGAAGATTTATTGGGTTTTTGGGTTTTTATCTTTTTTTGTGTATGCCTCATATTTTATGTAAATCACTTTAAATAAGCAATTAAAAATAATCTAGAGTGAAACAAAGGGTTTTAAGTGTTTTTTTTTTTTTTTCCATGTACGAGAGGGACCGGTCGAGAGCAAAAGAAATATATATATATATATATATATATATATATATATATATATATATATATATATATATATATATATATATATATATATATATATATAATAATAATAATAATAATAATAATAATAATAATAATAACAATAATAATAATAATAATGATAAAGGCCCACTGAGGTGCCGGTCCCCAAACAGTCGAAAGCGGCAGACAGAAATTACAGGATAAGTGTCTTGAAACCTCCCTCTTGAAGGAGTTCAAGTCATAGGAAGGTGGAAATAGGAAAGCAGGCAGGGAGTTCCAGAGTTTACCGGAGAAAGGGATGAATGAATGAGACTACTGGTGGACAGAATAGGAGTGAGAGAAAGAAGAAAATCTTGTACAGCGAGGCTGCTGGAGGAGGAGAGGCATGCAGTTAGCAAGATCAGAAGAGCAGACATGAAAATGGCGACAGAAGATAGCAAGAAAAGCAAGATTGCGGCAATGAGAGAGAGAGATTTAAAACAGTCATTTAGAAGAGAGGAGTTGATAAGACTAAAAGCTTTTAATTCCACCCTGTCTAAAAGAGTGATGTGAGTGGATCCCTCATACATGTGAATCATACTCCATAAATGGATGTATAAAGTCCTTGTACAGAGTTAGCAGCTGGGTGGTGAGAAAAACTGGCACAGACGACTCAGAACACCTAACTTCATAGAAGTTGTTTTAGCTAGAGGTGAGATGTGAAGTTTCCGGTTTAGATTATAAGTAAAGAACAGACCGAGGATGTTCAGTGTAGAAGAGGGGGGCAGTTGAGTATCAGTGAAGAAGAGGGGATAGATGTCTGGAAGGTAATTGACTTTTGAGGCACTGAACAATACAAATACAAGTTTGTTCTACCCCAGTCAGGAATTTTAGAGAGATCAGAAGCCAGGCGTTCTGTGGCTTCCCTGAATAAACTGTTTACTTCCTGAAGGGTTGGACGTCTTGGAAAAGACGTGAAAAAGTGCTGTTTGGTAGCATCAGCGTAGGTGTGGATAGGACAAGAAGTTTGGTTTAGATCATTGATAAATAATAGGAAGAGAGTTAGTGACAGGAGGAACCCAAAGGAACACCACTATTAAAAGATTTAGAACAGTGACTGTCTAGCGCAGCAGCAATAGAACGGTCAGAAAGGAAACTTGAAGTTACAGAGAGAAGGAGAGAAGCCGTTAAGGAGGGTAGTTTGGTAATCAAAGCTTTTTTGCCAAACTCTATCAAAAGCTTTTGATATGTCTAAGGCAACAGCAAAAGTTTCACCAAAATACCTAAAAGAGGATGACCAAGACGCAGTAAGGAAAGCCAGAAGAACACCAATAGAGAGGCCTTGACGGAATCCATACTGGTGATCAGATAGAGGGTTGTGAATTGATAGATGTTTAAGAATCTTCCTGTTGAGGATAGATTCAAAGCTTTAGAGAGGCAAGAAATTAAAGGAATGGGACGGTAGTTTGAGGGACTAGAATGGTCACCCTTTTTAGGAACAGGCTGAATGTAGGTAAACTTCCAGCAAGAAGGAAAGGTAGATGTTGATGGACAGGAACACCATTATTAAAAGATTTAAAAGAACAGTGACCGTCTACCACAGCAGCACTAGAACGGTCAGAAAGGAAACTTGAAGTGAAGTTACAGAGAGAAGGAGAGAAGCCGTAGGAGGGTAGTTTGGTAATGAAAGTTTTGTGCCAGACTCTATCAAAAGCTTTTGATATGTCTAAGGCAACATCAAAAGTTTCTCCAAATTCGCTAAAAGAGGATGATCAAGACTCAGTAAGGAAAGCCAGAAGATCACCAGTAGAGCGACCTTGGCGATCAGATAGAAGGTTGTAAAGTGATAGATGTTTCAGAATCTTCCTGTTGAGGATAGATTCAAAACTTTGGAAAGACAATAAGACGGTAGTTTGAGGGAATGGAATGATCACCCTTTTTAGGAACAGGCTGAATGTAGGCAAAGTTCCAGCAAGAAGGAAAGGTAGATGTTGATAAACAGAGTTGAAAGAGTTTGACTAGGCAAGATGAAAGCAGAGCCACAGTTTCGGGGAACAATAGGAGGGACCCATCAGGTCCATAAGCATTCCGAGGGCTTAGGCCGGTGAGAGAATGGAAAAAACATCACTGCGAAGGGTTTTAGTGGGTAGTGTGAAGTAGTCAGAGGGTGGAGAAGAGGGAGAAATAAGCCCTGAATCATCCAAGGTAAGGTTTTTAGGAAAGGTTTGAGCGAAGAGTTCAGCTTTAGAATTATATGAGATGGCAGTGGTGCCATCAGCATGAAATAAATGAGGGAAAGAAGAAGAAGCAAAGTTATTGGAGATGCTTTTGGCTAGGTGCCAGAAGTCACGAGGGGAGTTGGAGCTTGAAGGATTTTGACAATTTCTATTAATGAAGAACAGACACTTGTTTAAGTCATGCTGATACAGGTTGTTCCAGTTGGACAAAGCCTGTATTAACTTGCACTGTACAGGAAATGAATGGATCAGGCTTGACAACATTTATTATTATTATTATTATTTTATTTTTTTTTATGTATATGTACAGTAGATATATACAATTTATTTATCAGTATGATATAAAACTAAATTTTGATATGTTAAATGATTTTTTTTATTTATTTTTTTTTATTTATTTTTTTTTTTATTTTTCTTTTATTTATTTATTTATTTATTTATTTTTTTTTTGGGGGGGGATGTGCTTGGGTAGGTTTTTTTTAATACCAACCCAGCTCCTTGCCCACCTGTGTTCGGCGACAGAAGACAACACCAGTACCTCTTTCGAAGGAAAAGCATGTATGGAAATTTTAGAGTACAGGATTAGATTAAGAAAAACACAGTACGTATGTCTTTATAATAACCAAATTGATTATTTCATTACCTTTCATTTGAAGAGACAGCGGCACACACACACACACACACACACACACACACACACACACACACACACACACACACACACACACACACACACACACACACACACCCTCCCTCACAAGAATAGAATTAAGAGAAACGCATCTGCATCCACATCACACTTAGTATGTCATTTTAATAACAAAATGTTTTATCACCTTACGTTTGAGGGAGAGATAGCGACCCCTCTCTTTCACTTGTTCCCCTGCTCGGCTGTTTGTCACGCCAGCGGCTTGAAGGAAAGTTTCAGTTAAGCACTATTAACAAGTTTATTTATAGTTACAATTGGAGAATTCACCTGTTACAGGAAATAAAGTAACGTGATGTTTCTGAATGTTATTAAGTGAGGCACTCTGCATCTCTGGTTACTAGAGGAACGTCAGGAATGTATCACTGTGTCTTTGTCTCTGGTTACTGGAGAGACGTTAGGAATAGATCACTTTGCCTTTTCGTCTCTGGGTACTGGAGGGACGTCAGGAATGTCGCTGTCTTTTTATTAATTAAACAGCGACACCACAGCACTTAGTTTTTTTAGAGTTTGCTTAGAATTTTGTGCACATACTCACGCAGCACTGAGTCCAACAAGAGACATGCGACAGTCTCGATGTGGCCCTCCGCCACACGCTAGGGGTCGCTTGACGCAACCACGAGCAGCGAGCGTCACTCCTCCCCGAAGCCCACCACTCTCTCTCCTCCGACTACTCTGCCTTGAGAGGTGCCGCCAGCTAACATACAGTTGACGTAGACATGACATCCGTTTTTGCATCAGCACCACATGATTAGGATGGTGCCTGCTGTTGTGCAAGTTGGAGATATTTTATGAGACGAAAAACAGGGAAGTGTCCTAAACTAAATGAACAAAAGACAACTTACGTGATATTTAACAAAGATTCTGCTCCTACCTATCCTTATCTACATATGCTACATATGGGTACAAACTCAACTTCCCATACTTAGTTACTACTCAGATGACTGAGTTAAAACTTGGTATGTGCCTTGATAAGCGATGAACGAGCGTCGCTGCACACTAGAGATGTCCGCATCCGCATCTGCATCCACATCACACACAAACATGACGCTGGTGGATATATTTCGTACATTACAGACTGCAGAGTACAGACCTTGCAAAGTTGAAGAAAGTTAATTAACGCATGTTTACTAATTATATATTAAAATCACAACGTTTATTTTAAATTTACACTAACTAATGTATCGAGTTTTGCGGAAGGGAAGGAGGAGGGAGAGAATTTTACATAGTGGCTGTATGAAACATGTAAATATATAAAAATATGTCTGTATATACTGTAGATATGTAATATAATATGTAACACTGCAAAAGTAATTAGTGTGAAGAAGCGCTATGGCTTGCAAGGACAGACAGAGAGAGAGAGAGAGAGAGAGAGAGAGAGAGAGAGAGAGAGAGAGAGAGAGAGAGAGAGAGAGAGAGAATTATGAAGTTGTATCTCAGTAATGTTTTTCTTTTCCTTTTCCTCTTATGAGGCGTACCAACTGCAAGGCCATTCTAATTAAACGATAAGCTAGGAAAGCATCTCATATAAATGACCCTTCACATAGGTGTCTCGGAAGACTCTCTTGTATTTCCACCAAGTAGTGTGTGTGTGTGTGTGTGTGTGTGTGTGTGTGTGTGTGTAAATAATACATACATACATTATGTATGCCTGTGTATGAAGACCCTACTCCTTTAAGTTCAAGAAAAATATTAGTGCTTCGTCCTTAACTTTATATTGGTTACTACAAAAATAATACTGAAAATATAAACTGGATGTGCTGAGCATTTGTCACAGAGGCCATCTAGCAATAATTGGTGCTATATTTATATGATCACGAACACATCCGCATCTGCATCAGTGAGGATGTCATAATTTGATATCCGCATCCGCGTCCGCTATTTAGTAAAAACTGATATCCGCATCTGCTTCTGCATCTGCAAAATATGTACGAGTACATATGACCCGCATACACATCTGCATTTGCGGATCTCTGAATTCTGACATCCAATACATCTTTACTATAGTTCACTCTTAGTCTAATGGCACGTGTATAGTCTCACTATAATGATATTTTAATGAATGAAAATTCCTGAATGCTGGTATCATATCAATCGTAACAAAGTTGCTATTATGATGTTCATTGTGGTCTCATTTTTTAAGTTCGTGATTTATACTTTGACCTGATATGCATAAAAAAAAAAATGCAAAAGAGACGAGTTTGTGAAAAAGAAATAACTATTTCAGCTCGCTGTAACTAAAGACTGGAAAACACAAAGCTCTGTTCTGTACAGTATTTATTAGAAAATTAAATTTTAATGTTTCCATTCTCGCTGAGGCAAAATTTAGTGGGTCAAAATTATATTAAACTGAGTGCATGTTCCATAAAGTTCTATCTTGCAGTTTGTACAGGCGCTGAAAGATTTTTTTTTTTTTTCATATATATATATATATATATATATATATATATATATATATATATATATATATATATATATATATATATATATATATATATATATATATATATATATATATCCTGATGTCTGTACCGTAAAGATCGTGAACTCTGGCGAAGACTATATCACCGACTTCAGTGGAAGAATCTATTCGCTCTACGATGTTGTTTCCGCAGCATCTCAGTTTGCGATGCAGTGAGGTGATCGTGAATGAGCTTATGGTGTACTGAAAACCGCGGAGACGACATTTGACGTTGAGAGAGTAGGCTATATGAGAACGCCATTCGTCCCGTGAGTGCTTTGCTTCTGTTATGTAACGCAGAACGTCAAGGATACGTTTATTACAACGCTCTACTTTTCCGTTTGAACTGGATGAGTGAGGAACAATGTTACACTTATTGATATGAAGTTCCTTACAAATCTCCTGTAAGACAGAATCAGAATTATTGAATTCAGCGCCATTGTCAGATAAAATGACACGAGGAGAGTCATAAGGACATATTATGTTGTCAATGATCGCACGACCAACAGAAGTTGCAGTTCTGTCCACGAGAGCAATATGAATGCTGAAATGAGTGAAACTATCCACACAAACTAGAAGATGCTGATAACTGTTCTCTGTAAGTGTAAGTTTGAGCAAAGCAACAGAGACTGAATCCCAAGGACCGGAAGCGATGGGATATGGAAGTGACAGGTTGTCGTGAGCGAGTGAGGGACGATGCGAAACGCCCTGAGAACAGAGCGCACAATGCTAAAAAATATCCTTCCTCATAGTCGGCCAGAAATATGATCGTTTTGCTTGTGCGAGGCATCTGTCCCGACCTGGATGTCCTGCGTGGGTGAATCGTGAACGTTTTGAAGTATGGTACTCACTAACGACTGAGGTATTACGAGCTGAGATAAACGCTCACTGGAATTGTCAGTAGACATCACTCGACTTGTACAAGAGACCGTCTTGCATGAAAAGCGTATCAGCACTCACTTGCTACTTAGGAAGATTTGAAGTAATAGGCAACACTAGAACAGAACGCTTCTGAATGTTGATGTTTTTCTATTTCATCCATGGTTGGCATGAAGGATTTTCTGTGATGGCGGAGATAGAGGTAGCATTGCGTGATAGTGCGTCTGCCACTGAGTTTGCCTTGCCGGAAATATATGAAAATGTAGGATTAAATTCTTGAATCGTGAGATGCCAGCGAGTAAACTGACCTGTGAAGTTGTTGTCTTTGAAGGTCTCTGTGACAGCATAATGATCAGTGTGGACATTAATCTTATAGCCTAAGATAAGTTCACGAAAATGACGTAACGCGCAGATCACGGCGAGACTTTCACGCTTTGTGACGTCATAATTTTGTTCTATCTTGTCGAGAAGTCTGCCAGCATACGCTAATACGCAGTGCTTATCAAATGAATCTTTCTGCATAAGAACACCACCGATTCCAAAGCCAGAAGCGTCAGTGTATAAAATGAATTTTTTTCTGGAAATTAGGAAAAGCAAGGACTGGTGCTTGACACAAGGCAGTTTTGAGAAGATCAAAGGCATTTTGTTCCTTTCCAGACCAAATGAATGCAACATTTTTGTTGAGGAAATGAGTGAGAGGTTGAGCGATAAGGCTGAAATTTTTGATGAACTGGCGATAAAATCCAGGAAGACCAATGAATTGCCTGATCTGATCGATACTAGTAGGAACAAGAAAATTTTTCACAGCATTTACCTTATCATTTAAAATGTTAATACCATCTCTGTCGACTTTGTGACCTAGATATTTGACTTGCTGTTGGAGAAAAGAGCATTTGCTAAGTTTGATCTTTAAGTCAGCAGCTTAAAAGCGTGACAGAACGAGAGACAGTGTGTGAAAATGGTCTTGTGAAAATTGTCCTGTAGAGACTAATGATAACGTCATCAAGGAAGCAGAACACGCTTTTATCGATGAGACCTGAGAGAACGGAATTCATCAATCTCTGAAACATTAAAGGCGAGTTACATAGACCTTGAGCCATGCGTTTGAACATGAACTGGCCAAAGGAGGTAGTGAAAGCAGCGTATGGCCGCGAACTTTCCTCAACTTCAACTTGGAAGAATCCTGAGTGTAAATCTAGGGTGGAAAATACCATATTTGTATCACCGAGGGACTGAAGATCATCTAACCTCGGCATTGGATAAGGCCAGGAATGGTAGATGCGTTTAGTTTCCTGAAGTCGACAACGACACGCCAATCGCCTTGTTTCTTTGGAACGAGTAACAAGGGAGCGTTATGAGGTGAACAGGCAGGTTCCACTACATCCTGAAATAACATACCTTGCACAGCGTCAACAAGCAGAACATTACAGATCTGTGACACCCTGTAGCTGGGGGGTGTAAGATGGTCTAGACCCAGGCATCAGATGGACAGAGTGGGTGATGACGTCTGTGTGGCCCAGAGGTCCACCAGGGAGCGAGACAACATTCCTGAAAGAATTTAGCAGAGTGAGTAATTCTTGTTGAGATTCTGGGAAATCAAGTACAGATATGTGATCATCCGTAATAGGCGGGAGAGAAGACATGTTATGGCTGTCAGATGCAGATACACTACTGATAGAGGAAGAAGGTAAATCATCCAAGATTACAACTTTCTCAGAGTAAGGCAAGGCTTCTCCGAGTAGCTTACCTTCTTTGAGCTTGACAGGCGTAGGTGTGACATTTTTCAGCCCAATTTTGCAGAATCCAATGTCATCGATTGTGGTAACAACGGATTCTAACTCAACACCTTTGCATGGACAATGTTGTACATAACAGGGTATAGCAGTGCTTGATACAGCAAACTTAACCTTTGCGTTTACAGCATATAAAGCACATTATAATAGCGTTACCGGATCTACTAGCAAAATGTGCTTACAAGGAGTTACACCGTGGTCTGACTGGGAAGATGAATGAGAATGAGGTTGTGAGACAGGCAAACTAGATGATGTAACACAAGAATCCCGTGTAGATAACATCTGATCGCTGGTAGAAGAAAGAGTTGCAACAGATGTTACTACACCAGCAAGAGAGGAAGTATCAGAGGGAAGAACGGTAGGAATATAAGTATCCCCTTGAGCGATTTCATTGATGGCAGGGAAAAGACTGATATCATATTTGCACATGGTGTTTAAGCCTATGAGAAGATCAGCATTGAAAGATACACTAAATAGAATGTAGAAATGATCACATATGTCTAGTTCCTTGGATGATAGACAGTGATAAGAGTAATGTCTAGTTCCTTGGGTGATAAAGACAGTAATAAGAGTACTTTCCCGTGAGGTAAGATAATTTTCCCAGATATACCATTGAGATTAATATCAGGAGGTAAAACAGTGATGCGAATGTGAGAAGAGGAAGAGAGTCTCCTAAATACATCCATCTTGATAAGGTTAACCGCAGCACCCATGTCAAATAAAGCTTTGTATGATGCAGAGTGACATGTAACATTTGTGTTAATGCCATTGAATAATCCAGTATATCTAATGTTAATTGAAGGATGTGCTGAGTTAGGAGGATGTGTGAAGCATACCATATGTTTTCTACGATGCTTAGGTATAAAAAGGTGAAGATTCCAGGATGGATGATGATGTTATGATGGATTGGGCAGAGAAGGGCGCGAAGAGTTTCCCGACGATGTTTGTTGAGCCTGAGACTGTGCATGATAATGCCTGCAGTCTTGCAAGAAATTACCTACCCTTTTGTGGAAGGAACAGAATGCATCAGGATCGAACATGACCAGTCAGCTGGCAACGGTTGCATTGACATTTCTTGATCTCGATTTCAATCAAGTGTACTGATATCGAGGTGAAGATGATGTTCGTCTAGTGTAACGTCCACGAGAAGTAGAGGAAGAACGGGAAGGTGGGTGATGAGGAGAGGTGGAAGAGTCAGGTGAAGAAGCAGCGAGGACCTGAACAGGGTCAGAGTTGGGTATAGGTTGCTTATCAGATATGACTTTGCAGATATCATATATGTAATCTGATTTGTGGAATTCGATGTCACTTGCGACCTGGAAATTGGGAGTATCAAGGAAGGTGGTGAACAGGAGATAAGTTATGAGCCTTTTTAGTTCATCCTTTGACAGTGAGTCAATAGTAAACCACTTTTGGAGCTGAGCGATCAATTCCGAGCTCAGAGAGGACGCAATGTTTTCTGTCTGGTAAGGATTAGTAATAATAATATTAATAATAATAAACGGTTTATTATTTAGGCAGTTAACAAACTGAAAATGTACAGAGGGGGTGGGGAAATACTTAACATTAATCCTAAAGGTAAGTCTAATCTAGAAGGGACTATTGATTGATGGCTCGCACCATGGTGGGAATCGCACTGAGTCTGTACCGGTCCCTGCGCGACGCCTTTAGGGGCGTTATCTTGTGGTGTCTGGTGGCACGGACCGGGCGAGGCGCGTCAGGCGGCAGCATGTTTCTGAGACGTGGGTGATGCAGTAGTCCCCTTCCAAACTTCTCCAGAGCCTCTCGGTGCCTGGTGGATAGTCTGGACAGACTCAGGATGGTCAGGGCTTCTTCATAGGTGGTGTAGGCAAGGCCAAGGATGACCCTGCACGCCCTTTTCTGCACACTCTCTAGATGTAGCTGTTGAGTGTGTGTGAGGGAGGAGGACCACGCTGGGGAGGCGTACATGAGTTTACGTACATGAGCTCTACAGCAAATTCCTTGTAAATTTTTATAGGAAGGTCAGTGGGTGTGGTGGATCTTGGTTTAAATTTGAGTATTCTCTTAAAAACATCAACCGCCTGAACACTGGGGGGATGGGAGGGAGCGGGAAGATAGGCAGGAAGCGGAGTGGCGTGGAGGGGAGGAAAGGTTTGACAGATAGCAGCAAAGTGATCGTTCATCTCCTGAGCCGCGAGATTAGCAGGAAGGTGTGAGGTGCAAGGAAGAGATGTGTAAGCGAACGTGCTGTGAGATAGATTTGGAGAGTCTGAGAAGAGAATGGGTGGCTCCGAGCTTGGAATGTCTCTGGAAATTATTTCTGAGGTGAGTGTGAAGTCATCAAAGGTAGTAAGAGAAGTGAATTTCTCTGATTTCACCAACAGGCAAGCGAGAAGTCTCGTGACAGATACGTGATTTTAAAAATGGATATATATATATATATATATATATATATATATATATATATATATATATATATATATATATATATATATATATATATATATATATATATATATATATATATATATATATATATATATATATATATATATATATATATATATATATATATATATATATGAGGAGGCAGTAGACACCTGCCGAAACGATAATTACTCCCAGTGAGGTCTAAAGCACTGTTCAGGGGATGCTGTGAACTTATCATTAAACCCAGCTGTGACCTCACTGAACGTTTCCCTTTGTGTCTCACAACACAAGGGGGCAGTCACAGCTTGCCTTCTAAAGACAACTCTCTTCCTCCACACAAAACTACAAGCACCTAATAACACACACACCCTTTACTCAAAAATTTTAAAATCATCATGGTGACTCCTACACCAGCCTCGGACTCCCCATCTGGGGAGGGGACCATAAATGTCCCCAGGTCGGACTGCCTTTCTGTCGACGACCCTAAGTGTCTTGACACCCCCCTCAACTTTTTTTTCATTAACTTCTGCAACATTCGCGGTCTAAGATCTAATTTTCAATCTGTAGAACACCACCTCTCCTCTTCTAAACCTCATCTTCTTTTCCTCACTGAAACTCAGGTGTCTGAGGCAACTGACAGTAGCCCCTTTTCTGTTCCCTCTTACTTTCTCTATCCTCATTTTCGATCCAAAGCTGGATGCTGCGTTTATGTGCGCAATGACTTAACCTGCTCTCGTGCCCACGCTCTTCAATCTTCCGAGTTTTCACCATCTGGCTACGACTACAGAGTCACTCTCATACTAAATTTATCTGTGCTGTATACCTTTCACCTAACTCCTCTGACTATAAGAAATTCTTTGACTACTTAACTTCCAAAAGTGGAGCACATTCTGACCCTCTTCCCTTTTGCAGAAATCTCCATTCTTGGAGACTTCAATGTTCACCACCAGCTTTGGCTTTCCTCTCCCTTCACTGACCATCCTGGTGAACTAGCCTACAACTTTGCTATCCTCCATGACCTAGATCAATTGGTGCAACACCCTACTCGTATTCCTGACCGTCTTGGAGATACGCCCAACATTCTTGACCTTTTCCTGACCTCTAATCCTTCTGCTTATGCTGTCACCCTTTCTTCTCCGTTGGGCTCCTCCGATCACAATCTCATATCTTTATCTTATCCTATCGCTCCAATCCCTCCTCAGGATCCCCCTAAGCGAAGGTGCCTCTGGCGTTTTGCCTCTGCTAGTTGGGGGGACCTGAGGAGGTATTTTGCTGATTTTCCTTGGAATAACTACTGCTTCCGTGTCAGAGACCCGTCTTTGTGTGCTGAGCGCATAACAGAGGTGAGTGTCTGGCATGGAGGCGTACATTCCTCACTCTTTTTCTCGTCCTAAACCTTCTAAACCTTGGTTTAACACAGCTTGTTCTCGTGCTATACATGATAGAGAGGTGGCCCACAAAAGGTACTTAAGCCTTCTATCACCAGAATCTCATGCACTTTATATTTCTGCCCGGAACCATGCCAAGTCTGTTCTCCAACTAGCCAAAAACTCCTTCATTAACAGAAAATGTCAAAACCTTTCAAGATCTAACTCCCCTCATGATTTCTGGCATCTAGCCAAAAATATCTCCAATAACTTTGCTTCGTCTTCTTTCCCTCCTCTATTTCAACCAGATGGCACCACTGCTATCACATCTATTTCTAAAGCTGAACTCTTCTCTCAAACCTTTGCTAAAAACTCTACCTTGGACGATTCTGGGCTTGTTCCTCCCTCTCCTCCACCCTCTCACTACTTCATGCCACGTATTAAAATTCTTCGCAATGATGTTTCCCATGCCCTTGCTGGCCTAAACCCTCGGAAGGCTTATGGACCTGATGGGGTCCCTCCTATTGTTCTCCGAAATTGTACCTCCGTGCTTGCACCTTGCCTAGTCAAACTCTTTCATCTCTGTCTGTCAACATCTACCTTTCCTTCTTGCTGGAAGTTTGCCTACATTCAACCTCTTCCTAAAAAGGGCGACCGTTCTAATCCCTCAAACTACCGTCCTATTGCTTTAATTTCCTGCCTATCTAAAGTTTTTTAATCTATCCTCAACAGGAAGATTCTTAAACATCTATCACTTCACAACCTTCTATCTGGTCGCTAATATGGGTTCCGTCAAGGCCGCTCTACTGGTGATCTTCTGGCTTTCCTTACTGAGTCTTGGTCATCCTCTTTTAGAGATTTTGGTGAAACTTTTGCTGTTGCCTAGGACATATCAAAAGCTTTTGATAGAGTCTGGCACAAAGCTTTGATTTCCTACGGTTTCTATCGTTCTCTCTGTAACTTCATCTCAAGTTTCCTTTCTGACCGTTCTATTGCTCCTGTGGTAGACGGTCACTGTTGTTCTCCTAAATCTATTAACAGTGGTGTTCCTCAGGGTTCTGTCCTGTCACCCACTCTCTTCTTATTATTCATTAATGATCTTCTAAACCAAACTTCTTGTCCTATCCACTCCTACGCTGATGATACCACCCTGCACTTTTCCACGTCTTTTCATAGACGTTCAACCCTTCAGGAGGTAAACATATCACGCAGGGAAGCCACAGAATGCTTGACTTCTGATCTTTCTAAAATTTCTGATTGGGGCAGAGCAAACTTGGTATTGTTCAATGCCTCAAAAACTCAATTCCTCCATCTATCAACTCAACACAACCTTCCAGGCAACTATCCCCTCTTCTTCAATGACACTCAACTGTCCCCCTCTTCTACACTGAACATCCTTGGTCTGTCCTTTACTTATAATCTGAACTGGAAACTTCACATCTCATCTCTAGCTAAAACAGCTTCTATGAAGTTAGGTGTTCTGAGACGTCTCCGCCAGTGTTTCTCACCCCCCCAGCTGCTAACTCTGTACAAGGGCCTTATCCGTCCATTTATGGAGTATGCTTCACATGTCTGGGGGGGGTTACACTCATACTGCTCTTCTAGACAGGGTGGAATCAAAAGCTTTTCGTCTTATCAACTCCTCTCCTCTAACTGACTGTCTTCAGTCTCTCTCTCACCGCCGCAATGTTGCATATCTAGCTGTCTTCTACTATTATTTTCATGCTAACTGCTCTTCTGATCTTGCTAACTGCATGCCTCCCCTCCTTCCGCGGCCTCGCTGCACAAGACTTTCTTCTTTCTCTCACCCCTATTCTGTCCACCTCTCTAACTCAAGAGTTAATCAGTATTCTCAATCATTCATCCCTTTGTCTGGTAAACTCTGGAGCTCCCTGCCTGCTTCTGTATTTCCACCTTCCTATGACTTGAATTCCTTCAAGAGGGAGGTTTCAAGACACTTATTCATCAATTTTTGACCACTGCTTTGACCCTTTTATGGGACTGGCATTTCAGTGGGCCTATTTTTTATTTGATTTTTGTTGCCCTTCGCCAGTGTCCTTCCTACATAAAAAAAAGAATAAATAAATAAATAAATAAAATAAAAAATTTACCACCTTGCACTTTTTCCACGTCTTTTCCTAGCCGTTCAGGAAATCAGGAAATCAGGGTAATTTATGTCACATTTATGGAGCAATGAGAATTAGAAGTATTCTTTTTCTGCCTTCTCGTCAGCTGAACATTTCTCTATTCAAGGACTTTGTATAAATCATATATTTTGCTGACAAGTTTATTTTGTAAGGTTACGCAAAGAAAACACTTAGAATCACTATTCTTTACTAACTCTTCCATTATTTTCTTGTCACTTCAAAGCGACGCCTCAGAGCAATGCAGGAAAGCCATGAATTATTTCGTTCCCTTGTTATCATTACTTCGCCTCAAGAAATAAAGGATATAACAAACTTCTTTATGTAAGCCATACGAGAATCATCTGTCACTTGCTGTCCTCCCCTTATCATCCAACACGGCTCGCTTGACACAGACACATTGCAGTATTGAGGAAGAAGAGAGAGAACACAAGGCAGACAAATGGAAGAACTAATTAATATTAGAAAACTGAACTGAAAAAGTAACTGGAGAAAAAGACTCAAATTTTTATGATGTATTAATAAGGAACACTTCTTTCTTGTATTTTGTTTTGTAAACTTTGCTCATTACTGCATGTTTGGGAGATTTGTTTATACTCTGCTCTTCTTTCTATTCTCTCTTCTCCTCATCCATAGTCTCCATGTCTTATTTTCGTAAATCAGAATCTCTCTCTCTCTCTCTCTCTCTCTCTCTCTCTCTCTCTCTCTCTCTCTCTCTCTCTCTCTCTCTCTCTCTCTCTCTCTCTCTCTCTCTCTCTCTCTCTCTCTCTCTCTCTCTCTCCCTTGCCCTATATTCGTCTTCAACCTCTCCCAGCCCCATATCTTCCTTTCTCTTCTTGCTTCTTCGTCCGTGTCTCACGGTTCACACACAATTTTCCTCCTTCACCCTTCGTCACCTCCAAAATCTCACCCGTCTTTCATGCGTGTACCCTTTAATATCCATAATTATGATAATATATATATATATATATATATATATATATATATATATATATATATATATATATATATATATATATATATATATATATATATATATATATATATATATATATATATATATATATATATAACTGAATTTTACATTTTTTACTTCGCATTATTTATTGGACAGTGGCTCCCCTCTGATGATCAAGAAAGAGACTTCGATCGGTATGTTTAGCGATGTGGTGATTACACATGTTATCAGTGCCATCTTACGTGCCTAGCCAGATGTTACCACAGAGAGAATAACGCAGCTCTGGGATTCTGGGCAAAGTTTTATTCACAGCACTTTTTTCTGACTTCATAACACGTTGCCTTCCACTTTTCTGAAGTGACTTTCAGAGGCTTTAGCTGAAAATAAAATTCTTGATTAGATGCCACGTTTCCTTGGGAAGGATTAGATTTGGTTTGTTTTCTTATGTTTCCCGGATTGCTATAGCCTTTCGTTTGCAGAATCTTTTAGTGAACACTGCATCGAGGTTGCAGAAGACGAGGCCTACTCAAAAGCTTTTTTTCTTTCTTTTCTTTTTTATCTCAGCATTTCAGCGTTAAAAAATTATTTAGGATGCGGAGCGACTCTTGTTCTTAGTGAATACTTGTATTCAGCGACACTCAATGGTGTCGACACTGGACAGGCAGGTATTTGTGCACATTGGCGCTTCACTTCTATTTGAATTTTCAAGCTATTATTTGTAACTACCCTAGGACCGAGGATTTTGAAAAAAAAAAACGTATAACAAATAGATACGAATTAATAAATGAATATACATATCTCAGTCTCGTGGAAAACACACACACACACACACACACACACACACACACACACACACACACACACACACACACACATCGCTGTTTTATTCAGTCGTATTATAAAATCATTATGCAGCTCAAACGTCCACATAATGTGTGCTCTCGCTTTTATCTTATACATACTACATTTTAAAGGGAGCTTAATGTTATCAGTAGCGTTATGCGTTATTGATTTTTCTCAATCTTCAGATATTATGCTTGATCTCTCAGCTATTATTAGTAAGTTGTGAGTACCAAGTGCTCCACTCATATTAAGGCTTTACAGCTCGCACGTCGGTGGGACAATCAGGGGATGAGGTTGTTGGCAACGCTGCTGGAGCTTCATTATTGTCTGTCCATCTCGCACATTAGTTTTATTGGCTGTTTATCTGGGTTTTCTCAACTCCACCATAGAACAACACTGGTATTTTTTTTTTTTCCTAACAATATTTTGCAAGTTATTATCATTTATTCAGCTTTCACTGATGGTCTTCGTAGATCTTATGCCATATTAACACTTTTGTCTTGTAATTTAATAAGTGTTCATTTATTTATTGCGCTTATTAATCTTGCTTTATCTTATTTACTTAACTTTTTTTTACGAGAGAGAGAGAGAGAGAGAGAGAGAGAGAGAGAGAGAGAGAGAGAGAGAGAGAGAGAGAGAGAGAGAGAGAGAGAGAGATTTTCCAATAACAGTAAATCCAGATCAGGTGAAGAGAGTTTGTAAACTTTCTTGTTTAGCGTGTGCTGTCTGTTAATTGATGTTGACTATCTGTATGTTTGAGTCCATGGATTTGTGCAAATATAAGGTGAATATAGTTATAAAAAAAATAAATAAATAAAATTGGTTATTTAGCGCAGGTAAAGAAAACTAGAGAAAAGGAATCATGTGAATCATGTGACTGACATACTGCAAATGGAGGAGTTTGGTCTGTGTTGAGCACTAGACGTATGAGAGCCGATGGTTATTCAGATGGTGGTGATGATGGCGCTGGTGCTGGTGATGGTGATGATATGAAGAAAGATAATGAATCTTGTAGCACAGAATGAAAATCAATGTAAAAAATCATCTTCATTAGGTTGTAGTGTTGAGGCAGACGCTGCCGCGGCCTTTTTTTTTTTTTTTACCTTCACTACGCAGGAAAATAGCGAGCCTTCTCTTGAGTGGTTCAGTGTGTCACTGCAAGTCCTAATCCTCCCTCCACACACCTTGACGCTCCTGGCCAGCTGTGCAGCATTACAGACTCTGTTCAGGAGGCAGCGAGGAACAACTGTGGTGAGCAGCGCTGGTGTTGTCTTCTTGCTGCTCCTACTGCTGTTCTAAGCAGAAAGAGAGTGAAAACATTGATGGCTGCATGGCCTGATGGTATTCAATAAATGTGATGATGATAATGATGGTGAATATCATAGCAGTAATCATGATGATGATGATGATGATGATGATGATGATGATGATGATAATAATAA
>NC_087164.1:8862422-8879922 GCF_035594125.1 Scylla paramamosain | reverse complement strand
TTGTTCCTTCCTCTGCCCCTTTCTCCGACTACTTCATACTACCCATTAAGATCCTTCGCAGTAATTTTTTCCATGCCCTCGCTGGCCTCACCCTCGGAAGCCTTATGGAGCTGATGTGGATCCCTCCTACTGTTCTCCGAAACTATGCCTCCTTGATTGCAACTTGCGATGTCAAACTCCTCCAATCTTGTCTTTCAACATGTACCTTTCCTTCTTGCTGGAAGTTTGCCTTCATTCAGCCTGTTCCTAAAAAGTGTGACCGTCCTACCGTTCTATTGCTTTAATTTCCTACCTCTCTAAAATTTTTGGATCTATCCTCAACAGGAAGATTCTTAAACATCTATCACTTTACAATCTTCTATTTGATCTCCAGTATGGGTTCCGTCGAGGCCGCTCTATTAGTGATCTGGCATTTCTTACTGAGTCTTGGTCATCCCTTTTAAGGAATTTTGGTGAAACTTCTGCTGTTATCTTAGACATATCAAAAGCTTTTGATAGAGTCTGGTACGAAACTTTGATCTCCAAACTACCCTCTTACGGCTTCTATCCCTCTCTCTGTAACTTCATCTCAAGTTTCCTTTCTGACCGTTCTATTGCTGCTATGTTAGACAGTCACTGTTCTTCTCATAAATCTATTAACAGTGGTGTTCTTCAGGGTTCTGTCCTGTCACCCACTCTCTTTCTATTATTTATCAATGATCTAAATCAAACTTCTCCTATCCACTCCCACTCTGATGATACCACCCTGCACTTTTCCACGTCTTTTCGTAGACGTACAACCCTTTAAGAAGTAAACAATTCACTCAGGGAAGCCACAAAACGCCTAACTTCTGATCTCTCTAAAATTTCTAATTGGGCAGAGCAAAATTGGTACTGTTCAGTGCCTCAAAAACTCATTCCACCATGTATCAAGTCGATTCTTCTTCAGGTGACAATCAGTTGTTCCCATCTTCTATACTAAACATCCTCGGTCTATCCTTTACTTATAATCTAAACTGGAAATTTCATATCCCCTCTCTAGCTAAAACAGCTTCTATGAAGTTAGGTGTTCTGAGTCGCCTCCTCCAGTTTTTCTCACTCCCCTCCCCACAGCTGCTAACTCAGGGACCTTACCCGTCCATGTATGGAGTATGCTCCACATATATGTGGGGGTTCCTATGACTTCATATATATGCGGGGCTTCCTATGACTTCAACTCTTTCAAGAGGGATGTTTCAAGACATTTATCCTTTAATTTTTGACGACCGCTTTTGGCTGTGTTTGGGGACCGGCACCTCAGTGGGGCTTTTTTTTTTTTTATTATAATTTTCTTGCCTTTGGCTGGTGTTCCTCCTACATAAAAAAAAAAAAAAGTTTTAAAATTAAATGATACTTGACTCATTATCAACTTTTTTTTCTGTTACGTGGAAAACATATGCGAGCATTAGTTAAGTACAACTGAGTTTTATTATATTTACAAAATTACGGGGCATATATATATATATATATATATATATATATATATATATATATATATATATATATATATATATATATATATATATATATATATATATATATATATATATATATACACACACACACACACACACACACACACACAGTACGTTGCTTTCTCTTCTAATTGATTTTTTTTTTTTTCTTATTTTAATCCATTACCTGAATCCTTTTTCTATTTTTGTTTCTGTTCACAACCCTACACCATAGGCATGAAGCCAATGTTTCAGTCTTGCTGAGTGAATCAGAGTTTCCTTCACCGTCTGTGGCGTCTAGCTATACCGATTTGGCGTTTCCGACTAGTGACGAGCAGGAAATCTTTGGCTGTTCTTTCTGCACCATTTAATTATAAGATGATTTGCCACCATATAAGCTGATTAAAGAATTTATTACCTCACAAAAATATAGACTCTGGGAGCGAAGTAACTGGATGATGGATAGGGTATACTAGGAATCCTGATAGTAAGGTGCTTCTGGTGGTTTTCACAAGGATTTTAAGAGAGGGAGATAAACCGAAGCAGGCCAGAATACATTGAGGCTAATACTAGAAATGGAGGAGCAAAATATATGCCACATAGTTTTGAAAAACAAAGAAGAAAATACTAAGAAAACAAAGAAAGGAAAAGCTGGTGCCAAGTTAGCGAAACCTGATTACTTTTGGAAATCTTTGCACTTGTATTATCTCTCTCTCTCTCTCTCTCTCTCTCTCTCTCTCTCTCTCTCTCTCTCTCTCTCTCTCTCTCTCTCTCTCTCTCTCTCTCTCTCTCTCCCCCCAGATATTAACTCAATACTACTCCGTACTCCTCTCATTCGCGGGCGACTCCTTTCATTAAATTTTTCTTAATACAATCGCTTGCAGTACGGTATGTCACAAGTCTTGCTAAGTTATACAACTATTTTTGTGGTCATGTTATTCATCCCACAGCTCCACATTCCCACAGCCTTATTGCAAAGTTCATCTGCTCACGTGCTTTCTTCCTGAGTTACTAATGACAAGGAAACTAGTATGTATATTTTATTCTTTCATGCATTTCACTGGTAAACTTTGAAGCGTCTTGCTTATTATATACTATGTTATGGGAACGATAACGCGATTACTCCTTTCTCTTTCAGGAGTTTCTTATATATTACTTAATGACATAACTACTTAGAAAAGTCAATTTTGCACCTGTAATAATCACCTGTCATTTTTTTTTTTCTATTCTTCGTGGCACCATGTAAAACAAAAAAGTTTGTATATTTTATTCAATTACATCATGGTGTAATCAAGTGATAGTACTCAAATAATACACGTGGTTTTTTTTTGTTTTTTTTACGAAAATTATGCGAGATGAGAAAGTGTTGCGTGAGTGAAGAGTACAGGTTTCTATGTGTGTAGGAAGTGTGGAAAATACTAGGTATGGGAGCTCTATGGAGGATTTGTTGGGTGTATGGAAGAAGGTGATGACAATGGAAAGTGTACTAAATCCGTAATTATGCGAGGTGTAGGGAAGGAGAACCCAATACAAGTGGGAAATGTGTGATAGATATTGTATGTGTGAGATGTAGGAAAGAGAAGGTGCCACGTGTGCGAGTTGTATGAAAGGAGCACCGACAACTTGGGCTTGCGAGTGGCTTCGGCTTCCGCTCCAGCACATCTGATAGGCTCAGTAGGCAGGAGAGAAGGGGCGTGTTTTCCGCCGCCCGATCCCTGCGCTGCGTCCCGCAAGAAAAACTCGTGTATGAATTGTGTAATATGATGTACAGCAAGAAATACGCATTATTTACGAAAGCATGCTATGTCTGCCAAGATAGCAATGGGTACTTTGAGGTTTTTATATTATATGCAAATAGTAGAATAACTTTCACAAACAACTTTCTCTCTCTCTCTCTCTCTCTCTCTCTCTCTCTCTCTCTCTCTCTCTCTCTCTCTCTCTCTCTCTCTCTGTCCATTTGTGAAGTTTTTCGAGTAGATTTTTTTCTAGTCCCACACAACACGACTGCTTGCAAACCTGTCTTCTTACTTCTTCATTCTCTTCTTTCTTCTTGTTCCTCCTCCTCCTCCCCCTCCTTGTCCTTTTCGAATTTCCTAACCAGATCAGCCCTATTGTCAGAGATTGTAAGGGTTCAAGGAAAGATTGTATCTCTTATCTCATAAGGTCTGAATAATGCGCCTTAACAGGTCGTGTTCACTGTTCAGGGTTTGAAAAGAACAGGAAGAGCTGATATCATTACGATTCTCTGGAAGTTTTGCTCAGAAATCTACACGAGACGTCATCTGATGCCCCTTATGAGCAGTTCTCCGAAAAATCTATTTACTTTATTACGGACACGCTTCACAAGACATCTCTTGATGAACAAAGACGGAAGAGGATGGCATTACTTGGCATCACGAGGAAAGCCCGAGATCCCTGATTTTACAGGATCAGATATATACCTTGAGCCAGTTCTTCCGTCCTTTTCTTCCTTCCTTCCTTCCTTCTTTCTTTCTTTTCTTCCTTCTTGCCTTCCTTCCTTCATCAATTCATTCCTTCTTCCTCTTCGTCCTTTCTTCCTTCAATAATGATGAAAACTGATAAGTCATCCAATTAATAGAGTCTGTTCCCGGAGACTCAAAAATCTAAAATATCACCTATTGACCAGAATCTTCAACCAACAGTCCAGTCAAGAACATAAAATAGGTTCTAGAAAATTTTGAAGACACCATTGTAGCCTCTTATTTCATAAATGGTTACAAGGAAAAAAGGTGTTGAATTAACGTCAAACGTTTTACAGACTATTAAAATAAAAATGTTAACATTTTTTTAATAAAGCAACATTAACGCTTTCATAGCACAGTATTTATTACATACACTATCGTAGAGCACAACACAACACACACTAATGCAATGAGATGCCTCACCGCACACCAAAGCACAACACGCAAAGCAGCAAAAAGGAAAGCGTCACGATGCGACACAACGTACTCCATGGAAACACAAACCTACGCACCACAATATAACACAGCACAAAGTAACACGAAGCGACACAGTGCAACACGCACAACATAATACTTCATCAAAACATTGTACACACACACACACACACACACACACACACACACACACACACACACACACACACAACAGTTACCGGCCTTAATACTTTGCGCATGACACGAACGTATTTGTTTTGTCACCAGTTTATGCCTACTTCAGGATGGTGATTATAAAAAGATGGAAAATTTGTCACTGTGTGTGTGTGTGTGTGTGTGTGTGTGTGTGTGTGTGAATAAGAATTCAGTTCTGCTTAGCGCTTTTAAATTATGTATTCTTTTCAACTTTGTTTTATAATGCATGGAATGCACACAAATTAACGCTTACATTTTCGGACAATGTCTCTCTCTCTCTCTCTCTCTCTCTCTCTCTCTCTCTCTCTCTCTCTCTCTCTCTCTCACACCGGCATTGTGCTATCACTATTTCATTCTCTTCCTTCACCTTTTTTCACTATTCTCTCTCTCTCTCTCTCTCTCTCTCTCTCTCTCTCTCTCTCTCTCTCTCTCTCTCTCTCTCTCTCTCTCTCTCTCTCACCGGCATTGTGCTATCACTATTTCATTCTCTTCCTTCACCTTTTTTCACTATTTCTCTCTCTCTCTCTCTCTCTCTCTCTCTCTCTCTCTCTCTCTCTCTCTCTCTCTCTCTCTCTCTCTCTCTCTCTCTCTCTCCATTGTGAATTTTGTTTAAAAGTGATAGATTTCCCTCTAGATATGATATTTCCCTTAAACTATGATGTTATATTTTTATTCTTTAGTTATGACTTTTTCCACACCACTATCGAGGAAAAAGTCAAGGCAGGTTGGTGGCTTTCGCTGTTCGGCCAACAGCTCTTGAGGGGTCAAGTAATGACCTTTTTCTTCCCCCCTGAAAAAAAAAACTTTTTACTGAGTAATTAGGCTCTTCTTTCTTGGCTGTGGAGGTAACGAGAGCTATGAGAGGTATGAGATATGAGAGGTATGAGTGTAACCCCCACTCCTCCACCAGACATGTGAAGCATACACCATACATGGATGGATAAGGCCCTTGTACAGAGTTAGCAGCTGGGCAGCTGAAAAAACCGGCGGAGATGTCTCAGAACACCTAACTTCATAGAAGCTGTTTTAGCTTGAGATAAGATGTGAAGTTTCCAGTTTAGATTATAAGAAAAGGACAGACCGAGGATGTTCAATGTAGAAGAGAGTTGAGTGTCACTGAAGAAGAGAGGATAGTTGTCTGGAAGGTTGTGTCGAGTTGATAGATGGAGAAATTGTTTTTGAGGCATTGAACACTACCAGATTTGCTCTGCCCCAATCAGAAATTTTAGAGAGATCAGAAGTCAGGCGTTCTGTGGCTTCTCTGCATGAACTGTTTACTTCCTGAAGGGTTGGACGTCAATGAAAAGACGTGGAAAAGTGCAAGGTGGTATCATCAGCGTAGGAGTGGCCAGGGCTAAAAGTTTTGTTTAGAAGATCATTGGTGAATAATAGGAAGAGAGTGGGTGACAGGACAGAACCCAGAGGAACACCACTGTTAATAGATTTAGGAGAACAGTGACTCTACTGCAGCAGCAATAGAACGGTCAGCAATGAAACTTGAGATGAAGTTACAGAGAGAAAGACAGAAGCCGTAAGAGAATAGTTTGGAAATCAAAGCAAAAAAAAAAAAAAAAAACAATGCAAGTACGCAAAAAAAAAAGTAAATAAATAAAATCATTAAAAAACATATTACACTAACTTTTCTTTTCTTAGACCATCACCATTTAGTTTTGAGGTAGCAATGAGGGTCTTGAGGTGTGTCTTGGTATGTGTGGCAACGCTGTAGGCCGGGGAATCCCCGGAAAGGACAATGCCTAAACGCTCAATTCAAAATGGCCAGTTGAGTGATGTACATGACAATTTTTCCCAAGGACAGTGGCGCCTGTCATCTGGTAGTGGGGCTGTGATTCGTTTTCTGTAAAAACTCAAACATGTATGCTGTGGTTGACCACTACTGAAAATACTTAAAAATTATTGTCATGGACAATGTTCTTAATGAATTATTAAGAGGCGCTGCATGTCATTAGATTCTTTTTCTTAAATAGTTTACTGGGCCATGTGAAAGTTTCAAAATCTGCTTAACACTGTCTTATTCCTCATTTTATAACTCTTTAATTATTCCACGCGAAATCAGATGTGTATCATGTAAGAGCCAAGTAAATAGTTTATAACGAGATGCATATACTCTGTATAGAACACACTAGATAGGTAAAGTAAACTGATGGTGAACGACCGGCATTGTACTTACCTTTAAATGCAATTTACTCGTTTGTTTACTTTTGGCACTTGGCCCCATGTCACAGCCAGCTACTCATATGCAGTACATATATATATATATATATATATATATATATATATATATATATATATATATATATATATATATATATATATATATATATATTACAACCAGACCCAGCCTTTCTTACAGTTGCCACTAAGTCGTTTCACCTTTCCCTAGGTTACCAGTCTTATAGCCAAGTGCAGAGCAAATAACAATGTGAATCCAAGCAATTCACCAGTCGCAAACAGCTATAGTCTTACTATATTTCTGAATGAGGTCATCAAACTTGTTACAGCCATAAACCCAGTCCCTCTTACAGTTGCCGCTTATCCAGGTCAGCTTACCCTAGACAACTCTTTGTAGTCTAGTGTAGGACCTCTTATAACAAGACACGAGTCCAGGTAATTCGTCGTGGCCGCACACAGCAAATGCCTCTAGGCCGTCACCCTGTCTAACCCACAGGGAAAAATACAACACAAAACTTATCACACTTGCTGAAGATGGACTCGCAAGTATATGTCCTTGGAAAAGACACATACAAGTACCATATAACTTGGCGAGGCCTTAGTATCCTATGACCAAAACTGCTCACAACAGCGTACACCCACTGCTCAGTAAGATTTTATGGCACTCTGCTTCGAGTTCAACCATTCTTCGATTTCTCAGAAGTTAGGCTGTCTCCTTAAACAGTGACGAGTCTGGAGAAACGCAAGACAATCAAACACGAAGCACATACAAAAGATATTATATGGCCGCAGAAACAAACAGGAACACATAACAGGGGCCAGTTAAATTCCAGAACAAGAAGACACTAGGCTATGACAAAAAGAACAGTGCACGAATATTTGACAAAGGAGGGGACACCGGTCCGCTCCAAGATGGACGCCAACAGAAGCACCCCCAAAGAGCTGACTTCCCAGGCACTCGTAAGACGACGGGAATAGCCAAGCCTGCCACACATATGGGCCAATGTAATAATATATTAGTACAGTGAGGTGTGTAGCTACTATTCCCTCGTAAGGCTAACTGACTTATACCGCAAAATGCACCTCACTCATGGCGTACTCTTTGACCACGACTTATCTTTGGAAGAATTAACCGCCAACTGAACAAAACGACGCCAAGAGGGACAAAGACGCGTTGGCTGGCTTGATCACGTGACAGGAGAGGGGGTGAGTGAAAAGAAGAGCAGAGGAGGGGGTTATGGCCGGGCGGATGAAAGGCATTACTCCACACTGCGCTACACATGATTTCATCTCTCTCTCTCTCTCTCTCTCTCTCTCTCTCTCTCTCTCTCTTCTGTTCCTTACTCCTCTATTAGATCGATCTTCATAATATATATATATATATATATATATATATATATATATATATATATATATATATATATATATATATATATATATATATATATATATATATATATATATATATTATGAAGATCGATCTAATAGAGGAGTGAGGAACAGAAGAGAGAGAGAGAGAGAGAGAGAGAGAGAGAGAGAGAGAGAGAGAGAGAGAGAGAGAGAGAGAGAGAGAGAGAGAGAGATGTAATGATGTGTAGCGCAGTGTGAAGTAATGCCTTTCATCCGCCCGGCCATAACCCCCTCCTCTGCTCTTCTTTTCACTCACCCCCTCTCCTGTCACGAGGTTCCCTCGTAGTTCATTCATTTAGTGGTGACTGACAAATTACCTCGAACATTTCTTCCAGACTTGTAGAATGTAAGTCTCGCTGCCTCTTGAGATAAGCCACGCGACATTACACACCTCCTTGCGCCAGGCAGCTCATCTTCCTAATGCTCCAGTTATTTAGCTTCTTTCTTCCAAACCCTAGACTGGTAAACTTGAAATGGCCGCCGCTTTTTCATTTCTCTTCTTTGAAATACTTTGGAGACTTTAGGAAGAGTTTCCAGTGAAATTGTGAATTATAGCGGAGTCTGCTTATGTGGGGATTCTTTCTTCCTCCAGTTTTTGTACTCGAACATTTAGCAACGCAACACTACCGCCACCTACACACCTGGGTTTTTCTTTACTCGCCTGCGCTTAGTGGCCAGATATAAGAAATAGAAGAGAGAAGCTGGTAATGAAAAGTCTGCTGCTCTCTCTCTCTCTCTCTCTCTCTCTCTCTCTCTCTCTCTCTCTCTCTCTCTCTCTCTCTCTCTCTCTCTCTCTTGAGGACCGACTTGCGATGCCTTTCATCGCATATATATATATATATATATATATATATATATATATATATATATATATATATATATATATATATATATATATATATATATATATATATATATCACTTTCACTTAAAAAATAGCAATGTGGTCTGCCCACAATCTTTAATCTATTACTTTCCTTCAATTTCCTTTCCTTTACTTCTTCTGTCCAAACTCTTCAATATTCTCAATCTTTCTACAAACAAAGCAAAGCAAAAAAAGCCTTTCATCGCTACAAAAGGAATTTCTACATTAAGAACTGTAAACATGGTGCTCTTTATTTCGTTATTAACACTTGAAACTGACAGGGTTACTTTAACATATCTTCCGGGGAGGAGAGCAAGCGAGCAGAGCCTCGCTCAAGGCCCAGCAGATCCACGAAGCAGGTTGCTACCTGCTTCGTTGCACAAATAGCAACCTCCAGCCGCCAAATGGTATCCACGAAGGTTTCGGAGGTTGTTGCCATGATAGCAAAGTTGTTAGTTGGTTGCTGTTAACACCACCTCCCGAGGTGGTATTAAAGCAGCGAAAACTCTTACCTAAATATTTATGGCGACAAAATAACCTTTTTTAAACTGTTTCCGAGCTTTTATGATGCATAAAGTGAAATATTGCATAGAACACCGAAAATAAGGCTGAAGAGAGGAGGCAAATTTGCCTCAGCTGATGGGCGAGACACGGCCCCAGTCGCCACAATGTTTGTGTTGTTCCCTTTCCTCTAGTGGCTGCTGTAATGGAGATTATCTTTGTGCGGATGTACGATCGTGCCATGAGGATCGCCTTGATCCCTTGGCAGTGAGTGATAATGAACTGCTATTGAAATACCGCTTCCCTCGATATGAACTAGTGTCTTGTTTGAGAAGATGCAACTTCACCCGCAGAGGACTCAGTGTGTCCATGCAATTCCCACCCACTCCCAGGTTTTGGTGGACCTGAGGCTGTTTGCAAGTGGCTCCTTCCAAATTGTCATTGGAGACTGCTGGTGTTTGGCTGGTAAGATACTTATGTTTGTTGGTATTGCATGCTTGGTAATTATCTAGAGTCCTTTCCCGGCCTTATTTCTGGTCTATTCTCTTGCATTCTTTCACATATATCTTTAGATACACTTAAAATGTAAATATAAGGTCGGGAAGAAGTGCCCCTGCCCTCCAAGGCCTCCCACAGTTAGGTTACTTAACTAATGTCAGCACAAGATTCTGTCTGTGTTTTTCTTCGAAAAATTAAAATAGGATTAAGAATTATTTTTATATTCCACTTAATTCTATTTTTTTTTCTTTCAGTGTTAGGTGCCTGACAGATTTTCAGCCCTGTGCTCCTGTTAAACATTAATAAGGTTTTTTGTATTATATGTATACTGTATGCATATCCAATGTAAGGGTGTTATACATTCTTGTTTGGTTGTTGATGAGCATCTAGATTCATAATCCATAAGAATGCATAAATATTTGTGAGCTATGTGTTACAATAATACCACCAGACCACTTATCACAGTGACTACATACACCCAACTCCTCATGTGTGCATTCGTATTGTTATGTTACATATTATTAATTTGATTATTATTTTCATCAGAATAAAACTTTGGCACAATACCATTTTATTATTGATAAATACTAAATCATAAACATTCTGAATCAGGATCATAATATTGCAGGCAATAGTGGGTATGCCCTTGACTCTTATCTCATGGTTCTAGTGAGCAATCTCACAACCCCAACCTCTCAGCCCATCACAGAAGTCTATAAAACCTATGTTTATTTCCAGCTACCACCTCTTCGTCTCAGCATTCACGTGTGGACCCTGAACCTGTAGTGCAGCAGATAGCTCAATACATTTTGAGCAGAATTGCTCTCCAGGAAATCATCCACAACTTCTACCAGCATAAAAGCAATAAAAGAAGAAAGACAGGTATCACTTACATCTGTCAGTAATCATGTGCAGAGTGAAAGATAGGTTTTCCATGTATCAATGCATACTAAATTAGAAAGATCACTGCAGCATTTCACTTCATCTATAAATGAAATAGCTTGAATAATACAAAAAATCTTAAAGTTATTGCAGGCAGAACTTGAGCAGGTGCAACAATTTATAATGAGTCTGAAGGAGATGTGAGACTTTCTGCATGGACTAACGAAGGCACAACAGGAGCTGGTGGCAGGAACAATGAGAGCTGATGGCAGGCACAACAAGATGGTGGTAGGCACAACAAGGGGTAGTGGCAGGCACAACAGGAGCTGGTGGCAGGCACAATCGGAGCTGGTGGCAGACACAATGGGAGCGGGTAGTAGGCACCACGGGAGCTGGTGGCAGGCACAATGGGAACTGGTGGTAGGCACAACAGGAGTTGGTGGCAGGCGTAATGGTTGATGGTGGCAGGCACAACGAAAGCTGGTAGCAGCCACAACGAGGGCTGGTGACAGGCACAATGAGGGCTGGTGAAAGGCACAACTGGAGATGGTGACAGGCACAACGGGAAGTTTTGTAGTCTCAGCAGCAATCTGCCTAAATACAAAGAGAATTTCTAGATTTATTCAGTCAGTTTATGGCTCATTCCACTGAAAGATTTAAGGTCAACACAAAGCATTAACACATTACTGATAATGTTTAAAAATATACAGTGCTTTTTATTATTTTTTTTACTTTACCTTGTTTATATTAATACATTATAATACCAAAGCATTTCACAATTCCTTTGTGCTGTGTTTCATGTTAGTGTTAGTTAACTGTGATATCTACAATGCCTTAGTATTATTTAAAAGTACAAAGAGCAATCTGTGTTGGTAAGCTTTAAGTTTTTTTTGTGGTGACCTGGTGGGAATTTTTGTATATATGTTTGTTTACATAGTCGAGCTTTACTATCCCTGAGCTACACTCGCTTATATGGATGTGTGTTTCTTTTTCCACATGTGCTACCAAAGGCTTTGATACTTGCTAATTATTTTATTTATAAATGAAAATCTACTATTGCACTTTTCCTATCATTTTACATAACTTTAATTAACACATTTAAATAGAATATTAATAGTTTGTAATAAAAACATACTGTTGAAAAATACAGCACATGATAAATGTATGTACAGTGTTCACAAGTATATACTGAAAAACAAAATTTAATGCATGTCATCATGAAACAAATGGTATACTCGTATTTATTCACCACTAGGGAACACCATCTGGATGATGGATGATTTGGAAAGTCAGGTCCTCATCCACTGTCAGTAATGAGGGTGCCTCACCCATAGAAACACCCAGCAGGCCCAGCAACACCAGCAGGTGAGGATCTTATGACTCATCACCACTGGTGAGGATCTTATGATCTCATCACCACTGCTGGTGGCTTACTGTGGTTCAGCAGAAGGCCAGACACTACTGGAAAAAAAAACAAAAACAAAAACAGAGTTCTTAAATTATTGCAGGAAGGAAATAACTTGGTATCTTGTGATGGCTGCTTTTATTGAGATTTATTTTTAATGAGCTGTCAACTTATTCATGTCACAGCTAATCCTCTGTGGCTGATCAGCATCAGCCAACAGTAGCATTTGACACAAGCTCACTAACAAGAGACACGACTATAGACGAGTGCCCACAAACATAGAGTCATTCACTGCTCACTGTACAAGAGCTTGGCCCGCACACACATACAGCCAAGGAGTCACTTTCCTGGGTATGGAGTGCATTATACACAACTAGCCTCCCTGGCAGGCTACTATGGAGACTCCTATACTATGTAAGTAGGCCAGGCCGTATGGCCGGTAATGACTCACTCTTCCCCTTAAGGCAATTGACCCAACCAATTGTTATTCCGCCTCAGTCTCTGCCAGATATTCTTGCCTGTCTTAGTACACCTGCTTCGTCTAAGCACTGGGTAGTGACTGGGAAAGCGTGTCACTCTGACTCTGCTACTATGAGGAAGGCGGATACAACACATACACCTGCCTGCCACTCTGCTCCTCACACTTGCTTATATGAATAAAACAATTTTACTTCTGAAAATTTTAATGATCAAATTATGAGGCTAGATGAATACTGATTACTTTATTGTCAAGAGCAACTCTTCAACTAAATACTGCATAAGATTAAATGGATAAAGGGAAGTAAGAAAATTTACAGGGGGAATATGAGTGACTTCGCGGATATTATCTTAGGAGCTTCAGGCTGGGTAGCTATGTTTCTGGGATGCGTCCAAGCCTCATCCCCAATCTCTCTCTCTCTCTCTCTCTCTCTCTCTCTCTCTCTCTCTCTCTCTCTCTCTCTCTCTCTCTCTCTCTCTCTCTCTCTCTCTCTCTCATTATTTTCTCATTCGTTTTTACTTCTTTCTTCGTTTTATATCGTGTTATCTTGTTGCACATAACATGCCCCCTTATAAGCAAAAATTTATGGAAAGTATACAAAAGCTTACAAAAATTTCATGGGCAACAAATTCAAAATCTACACACAACTAATCAGGCACATGATCATACTCAAACAAGAGGTGCACAGTCATAACAAAATATCAAAGATTACTACAGCACTGACATAATTAACTACTATAAAGGTCCCCACCCACGATCATTTTTTTCGTCAATTGATATAAATTTATTGACGTCAATAAAATTGAGGAAATCACTGTGCCCACACACGGTCAATGATTTTACTTCAATTTTCAGTTTGATTCATAATTTCGAGATGAAAGCATCTGTGGCTCTAGGAATAGTGCTTGCTCTGGACACTCCAAAGCGAAAGAAGGAGTAAGTGGGCGAAGAAATGGTATCTCTGTCGAAGGGAACTAGGATATACACTATTGCTGAGGGAATTAAGGGACGACGAGCCAGAGGATTACAGGAATTTCCTCAGAATGGACGCCGAATCTTACGACGAACTTCTAAATTTAGTGATGCCAGTGATAGTCAAACAAAATACTACCATGCGAGAAGCCATTTCTCCAAATGCGCGTCTCAGTATCACAAAAATTCTTTTGAAGATATGAAATTCCTCACCAGAACTTCTCCACAAGCTATCAGTCTGATTGTTTTGAAACCTGCCGAACCATCACAAGATGTCTTCAAGAACAGCAAATCATCAAGGCAGGAGTATACAATTCAAACACTTTATATTCAAAAACTTTGTTTTCAAATAAAGGGACAACTTTGCATACTAAAAGTAACGTAAAAAATTAAAGGAACATTTTTGCAAAAGTTATTGAGTGATAACTTCAATTCATTTATATACATTTACCTTTCTCTCGAAACAAGGATTTCCGTTCATTCTTTAAGTTTCCTAGGACACAATATCCTGTAATGGGTTTACGCTTTAATTTTGAAAATTTGAAAAATAATGTGCAAGTGGGTTTGCTTCCACAAAATTAGTTTCATTTGCGTTTTGAACGTTGGACTGAAATCCACGAGAGGTGTCCATGGATGAGGGAAGGCTGTGAGTACTGTGCATGCTGTTGGGTGTACTAGTCCTAGATAAAGTATCTGCATATGAGGGAAGGCTGTGAGTCGTAGATGAAGTAGGTGCATATACCACATTAGTCTGATTAATTTTAACTGAATTTCGACTGAGGTTGCCGCAACGACCCTCGAATAACACGTCATCGATTGCTTTTTTAGCAAAGAGCTGCTGCATAGGATCCATTTTGTGTAGTTGGTTGGCCCACGCTTTTTACCTTGGATGTCGTGTTCGTCTTCCAACGATTCTTTAAGAAGACTATTTCTTGCGAGTGTTATAAGCTCGTTCTTTTTCGCTTCCTCCCGGCGTCTCTTCGCAGCTGCTCCCTTCCCGGTCAGTGGTACTGACCTCTCTGCAGTTAAAGAACTGGTTGACTTCTCTTCATTAGACCTTTCGCTGCACGATTCTGTAGGAACCGCCTTAGTAGTAGTCACACCTTGGTCCAGCCCAACTGAACGCTCATCCTGAAAAATACAGAAAACCTTTATTAATTAAGGAAATTAATATAGGCTTAATATTTCAATAAAGGTTTTTTTGGAGTATTTTCCTGAAAATTTTGATTGCCAGTAGCTATATGGCATTAGTCGTATGATAGATTCAAGTCTTCAGCTTAAACTATTAACTTTAATATGTTTTCTTTAGTCTTTAGTCTTTATGTTCTATGTCTTATGTGCCAAGTGCATAACAGAGGTGTTAGTGTCTGGCATGGAAGCGTACATCCCTCGCTCTTTTTCTCGACTTAAACCTTCCAGACCTTGGTTTAACACAGCCTGTTGTTGTGCTATACATGATAGAGAGGTGGCCCACAAAAGATACTTGAGTTTCCCGTTACCAGAATCTCATGCATTTTATATTTCTGCCCAAAATCATGCCAAGTTTGTTCTCCAACTAGTCAAAAACTCCTTCATTAACAGAAAGTGTCAAAACCTTTCAAGATCTAACTCCCCTCGTGACTTCTGGCATCTAGGCAAAATATCTCCAATAACTTTGCTTCTTCTTCCTTCCCTCCTTTATTTCAACCAGATGGCACCACTGTTATCACGTCTATTTTTAAAGCTGAACTCTTCACTCAAACCTTTGTGAAAAACTCTACCTTGGACGATTCTGGGCTTGTTCCTCCCTCTACTCCACGTCTGACTACTTCATGCTACCTATTAAAATTCTTCGCAATGATGTTTTCCATGCTCTTGCTGGCCTAAACCCTCGGAAGGCTTATGGACCTGTTGGCGTCCCTCCTATTGTTCTCTGAAACTGTGCCTCTGTGCTTGCACCTTGCCTAGTCAAACTCTTTCAGCTCTGTCTGTCAACATCTACCTTTCTTTCTTGCTGGAAGTTTGCCTACATTCAGCCTGTTCCTAAAAAGGGTGACCGTTCTAATCCCTCAAACTACCGTCCTATTGCTTTAATTTCCTGCCTATCTAAAGTTTTTAAATCTATCCTCAACAGGAAGATTCTTAAACATCTATCACTTCACAACCTTTTATCTGATCGCCAGTATGGGTTCCGTCAAGGTCGCTCTACTGGTGATCTTCCGGCTTACCTTACTGAGTCTTGGTCATCCTCTTTTAGAGATTTTGGTGAAACTTCTGCTGTTGCTTTGGACATATCAAAAGCTTTTGATAGAGTCTGGCATAAAGCTTTGATTTCCAAACTACCCTCCTACGGCTTCTATCCCTCTCTCCGTAACTTCATCTCAAGTTTCCTTTCTGACCGTTCTATTGCTGCTGTGGTAGACGGTCATTGTTCTTCTCCTAAATCTATTAACAGTGGTGTTCCTCAGGGTTCTGTCCTGTGACTCACTCTCTTCTTATTATTCATTAATGATCTTCTAAACCAAACTTCTTGTCCTATCCACTCCTACGTTGATGATACCACCCTGCACTTTTCCATGTTTTTTTTCATAGACGTCCAACCCTTCAGGAGGTAAACATTTCACGCAGGGAAGCCACAGAATGCTTGACTTATGATCTTTCTAAAATTTCTGATTGGGGCCGAGCAAACTTGGTATTGTTCAATGCCTCAAAAACTCAATTCCTCCATATATCAAGTCGATACAACCTTCCAGACAACTATCCCCCCTTCAATGACACTCAACTGTGCCCCTCTTCTACATTGAACATCCTCGGTCTGTCCTTTACTTATAATTTGAACTGGAAACTTCACATCTCATCTCTAGCTAAAACAGCTTCTATGAAATTAGGCATTCTGAGACGTGTCCGCCAGTTTTTCTCACCCCCCCCCCCCCAGCTGCTAACTCTGTACAAGGGCCTTATCCGTCCATTTATGGAGTATGCTTCACATGTCTGGGGGGGTCCCACTCATACTGCTCTTCTAGACAGGGTGGAATCAAAAGCTTTTCGTCTCATCAACTCTCCTCTAACTGACTGTCTTCAGCCTCTCTCTCACCGCCGCAATATTGCATCTTTAGCTGTCTTCTACCACTATTTTCATGCTAACTGCTCTTCTGATCTTGCTAACTGCATGCCTCCCCGCCTCCCGCGACCTTGCTAAACAAGACTTTCTTCTTTCTCTCACCCCTATTCTGTCCACCTCTCTAACGCAAGAGTTAACCAGTATTCCCAATCATTCATCCCTTTTTCTGGTAAACTCTGGAACTCCCTGCCTGCTTCTGTATTTCCACCTTAATATGACTTAAGTTCCTTCAAGAGGGAGGTTTCAAGACACTTTTCCATCAATTTTTGACTACTGCTTTGACCCTTTTATGGGACTGGCATTTCAGTGGGCTTTTTTTTTTTTTTTTACTGGATTTTTATTGCCCTTGGCCAGTGTCCCTCCTACATAAAAAAAAAAAAAAAAAAATATATATATATATATATATATATATATATATATATATATATATATATATATATATATATATATATATATATATATATATATATATATATATATATATATATATATATATATATATATATATATATATATACTGTGAGTATGCAGTCTGACACCGTTAGTTTTTTATCACTCGGGACAGAAACGTAATCACCAATCTTGTGATCATGATTGCATTGTTTGGATGTCAAA
>NC_087164.1:8854922-8859922 GCF_035594125.1 Scylla paramamosain | reverse complement strand
ACTACTACTAATAATAATAATAATAATAATAATAATAATAATAAATTATAATAGTAATAATAATAATAATAATAATAATAATAATAATAATAATAATAATAATAACAAGAAGAAGAAGAAGAAAAGAATGACAGTGATAATGATAATAATAATAGTAATAATAATAATAATAATAATAATAATAATAATAATAATAATAATAATAACAATAATAATAATAATAATAATAATAGTAATAATAAAAACTGGGCCGTATAACAATTTTAATTTTTTTTGTCTTTAGTCAGTAAATGTTATTTCGTAATTACTTTTATCTAGAAATCAAAGAAAATGACAGTTATTCCCTTTAAACTTTATTTTTCTTGATCTGGGCAGCTATGTTTTGAGATTAACCTGCTATCATATATCCACACCTTATATCATCCATTCCGCCAATGACACACTGCTCTGAGCTCCCTTTACCCACTCCTCCAAAGAGAGAGTAGCAGTTTTTAGGAAAAACAATTCAGAAGATGAAGTCATTGATCCAGATCTCAGAGGCGCAACTGAGGAGAGAAACCCTTACTAGCCCAACCAAAATGACGTCAACGGCCTGAGCACAGAGATCTTGGTCTCACAAAGTCCAATGCCGAGGATTTGGCATCGAGACTCAAGCAGTGGAATTTGTTAGATGAAAATGTGAAAATATCAGCTCAGAGAAAGTGTCACCAGCATTTTTCAAGCTTTTTTACTAGTCAAGATGAGCTTTGTTTTTACCATAATGTGATCGGTTTGTTTGAAGTAATTGGAATCGCCTGTAACCCCAACGAGTGGCACCTTTTCATCGACAGCTCGTGCAGGAGCCTCAAAGTAGTTTTGCTTCATAACGAGAACATGTATCCATCTCTTATCCTCGTTCACTCTGTCTAGCTCAAAAAGGAATACATTAGTGTCAAGATGCCTTGAAATATGAAGAGTACGGTTAGGTGATTATCGGAGACTTCAAAATGATGGCCTCTTTTATGATTCTTCAGGGTGGCTTTACTAGGTTTCCTTGTTATCTTTGCCTTTAGGACAGCAGGGACACCGTGACACACTACCACAAAAAGGACTGGCCACAGTGGATCGAGTTTAGTGTCGGGAAGAACATCGTCAAATAGGACCCCAGAAGGGTACCGTTTCCTCCACTGCACTTAAAATTGGGTCTTATGAAACAATTCATCAGAGCTCTAGATAAGGAGTCTGCAGCTTTCAAGTATCTCCGAGATTTTTTCCCTAAGCTGTCTGCGGCAAAACTGGATGCCGGTGTCTTCGGCAAATAAAGGTCATGGAGTACAAGAAGTTCCCCAAGATGTTCACTAGGACGGAGAAAGCAGCGTGGAACAGCTTTGTCACAGTGGTTCTTGGCTTCTTTGGGTATCACAAAGCCGAAAACCATGGGGAGCTTGCTGAGACCTTGGTGAGAAACTACGGCAAGATGGGTTGCAGGATGTCCCTCAAAATCCATACCCTTGACGCTCATCTTGGTAAATTTAATGAGAACATAGGGGCGTACTCCGAGGAGCAAGGCGAGCGCTCCCACCAGGACATTAGACTTTGAACCCCGCTACCAAGGGTCGTACTCGTATAATGAAATCATGATGGGAGACTATATTTTGGAGGCTGATTCATGAAAGTAATTTACAGTATAAGCGTAAAATCGTGGAAAATTAATCACTTCTAATGATTTATCGTCTCACTTGTGTAATCGTAGAATAAATAAATGTTACTTTTGTATCATATGTCGTTTTGTTTCTATTTTGTGCAAATGATAATTCAAATTCGCCACTTTCTCCCAATGGGAATAGGTAAATTTCATAAATATCATTATCCCGGCCACAAAAGCAAAGTTAGAAATAAATATCAGTGTTTTCTAGACATTATTATTATTATTATTATTATTATTATTATTATTATTATTATTATTATTATTATTATTATTATCACTGTACCATTATTATTTTTTTTTATTATTTTATTATTATTAAAATTATTATTATTATTATTATTATTATTATTATTATTATTATTATTATTATTACTATTATTATTATTATTATCATCATTATATCATTATTATTATTATTATCATCATCATCGTCACCATCATCATCATCACACTACCATCACGACAAGCATCATTGTTATTCCCATCATCTCCATTGCGACATGGCGGCAAAGCGCAGATGGTGACACAAAATATGATCCTTACCATTCCGTAACTCCGATAAAACAAGAAAATGAAGGAAGAAAGAAGGGCAGGAAGTTATTATTCAACAATTTATTTCCCAGTAAAACTTGGCTGGAAAATTTGAGGGCTCATCTTAGATTCTTCTCCGTGGTCAGTTCCGTGTTTCCAGCGCGCCACTCTCACCATGCAGTGGCGCAGAACAGGCTGGGGCGTGCGTGCGTGCGCCCGTTTGTGCATCCACCTTACTTGGCCACACTTATATTGTAAGAGAGTGTTGTAATCATTAAGATGGACTAAATCATAGATGAAATACTATTATACTATTCATGTATTTTAGCAAGAACGACTAGGAGACGACCAGTGACAGCTTGCATGACTGCTTGTTTCCTTCTGTAGCACAATGCTGGACGTACAGATTCTTTTTGTCTCCTTTCTGTTGTCGGTGAACTGATCCATGACGTTCTATCAATATACAGTATACAGTATTATACTGATGGCTTTTGTACTTCATTAGCAGATATTTGGTGTTTTAAGTACAAAGCCATCAATATAATATTATACTGCAAATATGTCATAAATGAGTTCACCGACAACAGAAAGGAGAGACACAAAGAATATTTTACAATACTGATGATGATGATGATAATAATAATAATAATAATAATAATAATAATAATAATAATAATAATAATAATAATAATAATAATGATCATAATAATAATGATAATAATAATAATGATAATTATGATTACTCGCATATTTAGCGAAGTTTTTTGGGGGCTAAAATTCTCTCTCTCTCTCTCTCTCTCTCTCTCTCTCTCTCTCTCTCTCTCTCTCTCTCTCTCTCTCTCTCTCTCTCTCTCTTCTTTTCTTCTTTTCTTTCTTTCATCCCTTTTTATGATTTTTTTTGGCAGCGAGAAGTTGAGCGGTCTTTTCTTTTTTTTTTCTTTTTATCTTGCGCTTGGTCAGTTTCCCAGACACGTAAACATTTTTCATTTTTTTTTCATTTTTTCCTTTTTTTCTTTCTTCCTAATTTTCTTTCCTTGTTTATTTTTTTCGTTTTTTTTTTTTTTTGGGGGGGGGATGGTGAACACTGTTTTATCACAAGTGATCTACAACCAAAATCTTTTACTGCATTACGGCCTCAGTAATCGCGCGTGAGCCTACAGAGCCACAACAGGACTACTTACTTAAAGTAACGACTACATGGCATGTATTAGTAAAAGTGATGCATACTATTTTTATATGCTGTGTCAATTCGTTTTTGTTTTGTTTTGTTTTTTTTATGTAAGAGAGCCACTGGCCTCGGCCAGTGCCGGTTTCCAAAGTGTTAAAATGGGATAATCAAAAACTGGAAAATAAGCGTCTTGAAACCTCCCTCTTGAAAGACTTCGGGTCATAGGAAGGTGGAAATACAGAAACAGCCAGTGAGTTCCAGAGTTTACCAGAGAAAGGGATGAATGAGAATACTGGTTAACTCTTGCATTAGAGAGGTGGAAAGAATAAGGATGAGAGATGGTAGAAAGTCTTGTGCAGCGAGACTGCATGAGGAGGGGAAGCATGCAGTTAGCAAGATCAGAAGAGAAGTTAGCGTGAAAATAGCGGTAGAAGATAGCAAAAGATGCAACATTACGGTGCTGAGAGAGAGAGAGAGAGGCTGAAGATAGAGGAGATGAGTTGAGAAGACGAAATGCTTTTGATTCCACCCTGTTTAGAAGGGCGGTACATATGAAGAGTACATTCTATACATGGAAGGATAAGGCACCAGTACAGAGTTACTGGCTTAGGGGGGGGGGTGAGAAAAACTGGCAGAGACAACACAGAACGCCTAAATTCAAAGAAGTTGTTTTTAGCTATACATGAGATGTTAAGTTTCCAGTTTAAATTGTTAGTAAAGGACAGACTGAGGGTGTTCATTGTAGAAGAGGGGGACAGGTGAGTGTCACTGAAGAAGAGGGGATAGAGCTTATAGATGGAGGAATTGAGTTTTTAAGATATTGAACAATACTAAGTTTGCTCTGTCCCAGTCAGAAATTTTAGAGAGATAAAAATTCAGGCGTTCTGTGGGTTCCCTGCGTGATCTGTTTAATACCTTAAGGATTGGATATTTATGAAAAGACGTGGAAAAATGCAGTGTGGTATCATCAGTATAGGAGTGGATAGGACAAGACGTTTGGATTACATTATTGGTGAATAATAGGAAGAGAGTGGTTGACATGACAGACCCCTAAGAAACAATCATTGTTAATAGACTCAGGAGAAGAACGCTGACCGTCTACCTCTGCGGCAAAAGAATGATCAGAAAGGAAACTTGAGCTGAAGTTACAGAAAGAAGGATAGAAGCCATTGGAGGGTAGTTTGGACTTTATCAAATGCTTTTGATATGTCTAAGGCAACAACAAAGGCTTCACCAAAATTCATAAAAGAGGATGACCAAGACTCAGTAAAGAAGGCCAGAAAATCACCAGTAGAGCGGCAACAACAGGACCCTTACGGGTGATCAGATATAAGGTTGTGAAGTGATAGATGTTTAAGAATCTTCCTGTTAAAAATATATTAAAAAAAAAAAAAACTTTAGATCGGAAAGAAATTAAAGCAATTCGACGATAGTTTAATGTGTTAGAGCGGTCTTCCTTTTTAGGAATAGGTTTAATGTAGGCAAATTTGCAGCGAAAAGGGAAGGTAGATGTTAATAGACAAAATTAAAAGGCAAGGTGCAAGCACGGAGGAAGTTACAGAGAACAATAGGAAGGACCCCTTCAGGTCCATAAGCCTTCCGAGGGTTAAGGAA
>NC_087164.1:8822422-8852422 GCF_035594125.1 Scylla paramamosain | reverse complement strand
ATATATATATATATATATATATATATATATATATATATATATATATATATATCGCGTCTCTAAGAGTAAAGTGCGTTATCCTATGTTACTATCTCTATTTAAACTATCAGGGCAAAATTCTGTATGAGAATATAAGGGTAATTCTTCCTTCCAAAGGTTTTGTTTGTTTGTATGAGAATATAAGAGTAATTCTTCTTTCCAAAGGTTTTGTTACTTTCCCTGTTTACCATATGCTTTTTTCCTGTTCCTGCATTCTCTTCTTTAAATTTCACATCCTCGTTATCTATCCTTCTTGTCACCTTCGTCATAATTTCCCACTAGATATGTCACGACACTGGCAAGGAGACTCGTATATTACTAGACCAGTGATATATTGAAAATTAGTGATATAATCTTCGCCTTAATTCTTATTCTTATTCTGCTCTTATATGTTGTCACCAGTGCCTTTTAAAACGTGCATCTCCTTCACCCAGTCGCAGCTGCCTCATGTCTCTCTCAATTCCATCCCATCTGAATCTCTGTCGTCCTCTCAATATTCTCCCTTCCACTTGGATCCTCCATGCCCTTTTCATAGGGTGATCTTCCTCCATCATCAAAACATGACCAAACCATCTCAGCCATGCCTCTCTTGCTTTCCCTGCTACTGACACAGCTCCTTCCTCTCCCCCGATGACTTCACTTCTCTCAACAAGGGACACTCCCATCAGCCAACAGCCATCGCACCATAATAATTCCTGACATCTTCATCTGGTTCTCTTCCTCATTACTGGCCATGCCTCTACACCAGTGGTTCCCAAACTTTTTCAGGCCGTTACCCACTTTTGTACATGATCCTTGTACATGGCCCACCACCAAGCATAACCCATGACTACAGTGACTGTCAACAGTCCTACACTCATTAGGTCCATATAAAGACCGCTCTAGCAAATCTTGTAATTTTACTGATTCCATTTGCTATTTTTTTTTTTTTTTTGTTAAATATTAATAGATCTGTAGTTTGCCTTTGCTGAATCTCATATAATTATTGAAGTGGTACTAAAGAAATAACATTATGCACATAAATATGTCTATACTTAGAGTAATCAATAAATGGAATTATTGCAGAAGGCTGTTTTAACAATAAACAAAAAAATAAAATAAAACAAAATTCCACTCGTTTAAAAGTGTATTAATCCCACGAAATATGATCTGATATTTGAATCTGACAAATCTGATGACTTTATAATTCTGAAGTGAAATGCGATCATAGGGAGTCATAATTAACTGCCACAACCATGACCTTTAGTGGCCTTACACCCACCTCCTCCCAGACCATTTGCTTTTGAACATTCATGCCAGGTTCATGTTTCCTTCACTTGGATCCCCACTCCATTTAGTGTGATTGAGATGTTGCAGATTATCAACAAACTTCGTGATTCTTGGTTTTGTTTCACCTAAAGCACACAGTAGGTCATGCTTCACTTCAATTATGTTGCGATATTTCATTCTAATGTGGAGTAGTTAAGAGAATGCAGCCTCACAGGAATAAGTTGATGAAAATGGTAGGTGTCGAAAACTCATTTGTCTATGTAGTCTAGCCATTTGTACTGAACCTGTAATTTCACTTGACTGGCTACCTACCTACAAAACACCTTTGGTTTAATATGTACATACTCGTATTCCCAGATTATGGCCCCCTACATTCTGTTACATAGCCACCGGTTTGGGAACCACTGCTCAACACCATACAATAACACAAGTCATTCAATGGCTGTGTGTGTGTGTGTGTGTGTGTGTGTGTGTGTATGTGTATGTGTATATATATATATATATATATATATATATATATATATATATATATATATATATATATATATATATATATATATATATATATATATATATCCCCTTCACAAAGCTGCCGCACCTGGACTAGCTTCTCTGAACCACCTCCTACGAGGATTCAGTGCAGGGTTCAAAGACAGGTGTACAGGGTCCCTTGTAACTCCTGCACCCTATTCACAATAGTCGTAACTCCAGGTCACACTAAGCTGAGGTCTCCAGACTGTTTTACCGACCCACAGACAAGGGAAATACTCAAAACAACTCTCAACACACACAGCTGTGAAAGAATCGACAACCACATCTAGGAAAAACAGTTAACGTACAATAACACGCATATGGTGAAGGTATAATAGCCCGTTGGGCACCTGCTCTCCATAACAGTCCTCTCACTGCCCAACAGAGTGTTATAGCCTCAAGCCGAGTAGTATCGTTTACTGCCCCCTGGACGCCAGACCTTGTCAGGACCTGAGGAGGGAGTAAAGTTCACTACGCAGCTTATTACTTAGGTCCTCTGTGGCTGAACTGAATCAGCCAGCAGTAGCATTTAAGACAAAACAGGGTCACTAACAAGAGACACAAGAAACTACTAAAAAAAGAGTGCCCCTGAACACACAGGAGGATCAGTCACCGCTCACTACGCAAGAGCTCGGCCAGGACACACATGTCCCCTGAGGAGTCACTCCCATGAGTAAAGTGCCTGATTTACACAATTGTTCTTGCTGGCAGACTACTATGGAGACTCCTATTCTATATAAGCAAGCCGGGGCGTACAGCCGGTAATGACTCACTTAACTCCTTTAAGGCAACTGATCCGGCCAACTATTATCCCGCCCTAGGCTCCTACAAATATTAGAGCACGTCTCAGTATGTCTGCTCCATCCAAGTGCTGGATAGTGACTGAAAAATGCGCCTTTCTCCCGCTCTGCTGCTAAGGGGAGGGGGGTACAAGGAAGGGGGAGGGTGCGACACATATACATACGGACACCCGCCCACACACTGCTCCCTGTGCGGTCTTTACTCTAATGAAACACTTTATTTCTAAAAATTCTACTGATTAAACTAGAGGGGCTAAATGAATACTGATTATTTTATTGTCAAGAGCAACTCTTCTACTAAATACTGGGTGAGTCTCATATTAAATGGATAAGGGGAAGTAAGAAAATTTACGTAGGTAATATAAGTAATTGCCCGGATAAATCTCATAAATCTCATAGAAGTTTCAGGCTGAATACGTACATACGTGAAAGGGACGCATCTAAGTCTCGTCCCTGGCTTGTCTCTCTCTCTCTCTCTCTCTCTCTCTCTCTCTCTCCTCGTTTATTATTCTTTTCTAAGGCATTCTTACTATTTCCTTCATTTTAAATCATTTTATGTCATATATATATATATATATATATATATATATATATATATATATATATATATATATATATATATATATATATATATATATATATATATTATGTGCGCTTTCTCTCTCTCTCTCTCTCTCTCTCTCTCTCTCTCTCTCTCTCTCTCTCTCTCTCTCTCTCTCTCTCTCTCTCTCTGATTGATTTTTCTTATCCATCGTTGGTAATCATACGAAGATTGTCCTCCAACTCTGTCAACATCTACATTTCCTTCTTGCTGGAAGTTTGCTTACATTCAGCCTGTTCCTAAAAAGGACAACCATTCTAATGTCTCAAACTACCATCCTATTGCCTTAATTTCCTGCCAGTATAAAGTTTTTGAGCCTATCCTCAACAGGAAGACTCTTAAATATATATCACTTCACAACCTTCTGTCTGATTGCCAGTATGGTTTCCATCAAGGCCGCTCTGCTAGTGGTCTTTCTTTCCTTGCTGAGTCTTAGTCATCCTCTTTCAGAGATTTTGGTGAAACTTTTGCTGTTGCCTTAGACATATCAAAAGCTTTTGACAGAGTCTGCACAAAGTTTTGGTTTCCAAACTACCCTCCTACGGCTTCTATCCTTCTCTCTCTTTGTAACTTCATCTCAAGTTTCCTTTCTGACCATTCTATAGCTAGTGTAGTAGACGGTCACTGTTCTTCTCCTAAATCTATTGACAGTGATGTTCCACAGGATTCTGTCCTGTCTCCGACTCTCTTCCTATTATTCATCAATAATCTTCTAAACCAAACTTCTTGTCCTATCCACTCCTACACTAATGATATCACCCTGCACTTTTCCACTTCTTTTTTAATATGTTCACCCCTTCAGGAAGCAAATGGTTCACGCAGGGAAGTCACAGAGTGCCTGACTTCTGAACTCTCTAAAATTTCTGATTGGGGCAGAGCAAACTTAGTATTGTTCAGTGCCTCAAAAACTCAATTCCTCCATCTATCAACTCGACACATCCTTCAAAACAACTACTCCCTCTTCTTTAATGACACTCAACTGTCCCCCACCTTCCATATTAAACATCCTCAGTCTGTCCTTTACTTATAATCTAAACTGGAAACTTCATATCTCATCTCTAGCTAAAACAGTTTCTATGAAATTTGGCATTTTGAGACGTCTCCGCCAGTTTTTTCATCCATCTAGCTGCGCATTCTGTACAGGGACCTTATCCATCCATGTGCGGAGTATGCTTCATATGTCTGGGAGGGGTTCCACTCATATTGCTCTTCTAGGCAGGGTGGAATCAAAAGGCATGGTCAAGGATTTAATCTTGTTTATTTACAAAGAAATATAATTCAAGATTTGAATCTATAATGTGTTTTTTGACCACTTCATATATCTTCTTCCTCCTCATCCTCCTTTCAAGACATTTACCACCCATTTTCATATGATCGTTTTTCTTTTTTTGTATTGTGTTTGGGACTTGCACCTCGGAGTGTGTTTCTTTCAATCCGATTTTTGGTCTTACACAGTGTCCTGATCTCATAAATATAAATAAATAAATAAATAAATAAATAAATAAATAAATAAATATATATATATATATATATATATATATATATATATATATATATATATATATATATATATATATATATATATATATATATATATATATATATATATATATATATATATATATATATATATATATATATATATATATATATATATATATATATATATACAGTGACTGTTGAAGTGATCAAAGAATTTAAGTAAAATGAAGCAAAATTGATTGCGGCCTGCTTTAAACCTCCTGCTTCTGGGGTTAGTTGATTCACAGGGTTGGGTTCAAACAGCGCCCACTGTTCCACTTTTCGGCACCCATCCGGGCAGAGGTACTGGAGGGCGCGGCCAAGGATTTAATCTTCTTTATTTACAAAGAAAACATGATTCAGGATTTGAATCTGTAATGTGTTTTTTGACCACTTCATATAGTCTCCTCCTCTTCTTCCTTCTCATTCTCCTTTCTAGACCGTTTATCACCCAATTTTTCACGATCGTTTTTTTTTTTTGTACCGTGTTTCGTAAGTGCATCTTGGAGAGCGTTTCTTACAGTCCGATTGTTGGTCTTACACAGTGTCCAGATCTCATAATAGAAAAAAAAAATCATGGTGACTAATGAAGTGATCAAAAACTTTTTTTCAGTTAAAGTTAAAGGAAGTAAAATTATTCTTGACTGCGGCCTGCTTTAAACCTCCTGCTTCTGGGGTTAGTTGATTCACAGGTGGGCTCAACAAGCGCCCACTGTTAAATGTTTCCGCACCCATCCGGGCGGAGGCACTGCAGGGCTTGGTCAAGGATGTTTTTAGGTGTATTAACTTAAAAGATACGATTCAAGATTTGAATCTATAGTGTCTTTTTTTACCACTTTACATACCCTCCTTCTCTTCGTCGTCATCCTCCTTTCAAGATGTTTATCATTCAATTTTGTATGATCGTTTTTTCTTTTTTGTATTCTGGGACTTACACCTTAGAGAGTCTTTCTTTCCTTTCTGTTGTTGGTCTTATACAACGTCCTGATCTCTTAAAAAAAAAAAAAAAAAAAAAAAATATATATATATATATATATATATATATATATATATATATATATATATATATATATATATATATATATATATATATATATATATATATATATATATATATATATAGTTATCAAAGGATTTTTTTTTTTTTTTTTTTTTTTTTTTTTGTTAAAGTTAAATTAAGTAAAAATCATTCTTGACTGCGTCCTGCTATAAACCTTCTGTTTCTGGGGTTAGTTGATTCACAGGGGTGGGACTCAACAAGCGCCCACTGTTCCATGTTTCGGCACCCATTAGCGGGGAGATACTGCATGGCGTAGCCAAGGATGCATTCACGTGTATTTAGAAAGAAAACATGATTCAAGATTTCAATCTACACTGTCTTTTTTTGACGATTAACTACTTCATATACCTTCCCTCCTCCTCCTCCTCTTCTTTCTCCTCCTCCTCCTCCTCCTCCTCCTTTAAATTAAAGAAATTTGTCCTCTAATTTTAGATTATTCCTTTTTTTTTTTTTTTATCTGTCTGTTGACATACACCTTATTGGGTCTCTCTCTCTCTCTCTCTCTCTCTCTCTCTCTCTCTCTCTCTCTCTCTCTCTCTCTCTCTCTCTCTCTCTCTCTCTCTCTCTCTCTCTCTCTCTCTCTCTCTCTATTGGTTCACACTCATAAGAAAACTTATATGAACTATTGAAGTTGTCATTGTAGAATTATTATTATTATTATTATTATTATTATTATTATTATTATTATTATTATTATTATTATTATTATCATTATTATTATTATTGTTATTATTATTGTTATTAACATTACTGTTGTCGTTATCATGAAATTTTGTATTGTCAAGGATTACACCAGGAGACGCAAGTCATTAAGGAAAGCTGCAAGAAGCTGTCAGGCATATGACAGGTCCTTTGGTATTATTATTATTTTTCACTGTAGGAGAAGTAGTAGTAGTAGTAGTAGTAGTAGTAGTAGTAGTAGTAGTAATGATTGGTGTTTATTTATTTTTTCATTTTTTTTTTTTACTGTTGTGTTACCTGGGAAAATCTTTCTGTATTTTCTTTATTAATAATATTATATTTTATTATCATTATTATTATCATTATTATTATTACTATTATTATTATTAGTAGTAGTAGTAGTGTTGTTGTTGTTGTTGTTGTTGTTGTTGTTGTTGTTGTTGTTGTTGTTGTTGTGCTTGCCAAAATAACTCATAAATATATTTTTACTATTATCATTGTTATTATTATTATTATTATTATTATTATTATTATTATTATTATTATTATTGTGTAGTCCCGAGCGCCGCTCCGTAATTGTGTTCCCGAGCGCCGTTCCGTAGTTGTATTCCTGAGCGCCGTTCTGTACTTGTATTCCCGAGCGCCGTTCTGTATTTGTATTCCCTGGGACCTGAAGCAAGACAGGACCCCAGAGGGAAAGGAACGGTGCCTCCCAGGCAAACGCCGGGCTTTCACTGGCCTGGGAATGTAAAAACCCCACATCTCTGATACCTTCGTAATTAAGTGTAACTAAGAGATGATATCCTGCCTGATGTGCCAAGTAAGCCAGGCGAGGGTGTCAGTGCCTAGTCTCGCCACAAATAGATTTGATGGTTAGTAATGACGAGTCCAGAGTCTATTAATAATAATAATAATAATAATAATAATAATAATAATAATAATAATAATAATAATAATAATAATATTATTATTATTATTATTATTATTATTATTATTATTATCATTATTAGTATTTATTATTATTTTTAGTAGTAGTAGTAGTAGTAGTAGTAGTAGTAGTAGTAGTAGTAGTAGTAGTAGTAGAAGTAGTAGTAGTAGTATTTATTATCATTATTATTATTATTATTATTATTATTATTATTATTATTATTATTATTATTATTATTATTATTATTATTGCTATTATTATTATTACAGTTGAAGTTTTATTATTTCTGTCTTATTGTATATTTTTTGTTACTACTATTACAGTTATTATATATTTTGTAATTGCTGTTACTATTATTGTTTCTTATAATTAGGATCCACACCCATACTCTTCATCTGATATAAAATATAACTATAGCCCCAACCAGTATCGTTGTATCCTAAACACAGTGTCACATGGCCCCTGTAGCCTGTAGCATCCCTCTTTCGGATTATTATGATTATAACTGTTTAGAATTATGATTACTATTTTTATTTAGAGTTTAAGTGGTGTTTTTTTTACTACTACTACTACTACTACTACTACCATTATTCATTAGAGTTTAATTAAATGGTGTTTTTAAAATGTTAATGTATATTTACTATTATTATTGTATTTGTCAATTATATTGTGTTTTATTGTGGTAATAAAGATGATGAATAGAGAAGGAGACGGTGTGTGTGTGTGTGTGTGTGTGTGTGTGTGTGTGTGTGTGTGTGTGTGTGTGTGTGTGTGTGTGTGTGTGTGTGTGTCGGTGTGTGTGTGTAGGGGGTAAAGCACACACGTTATCCCCGACAAGGAAGAGAGAGAGGTAAATAAAGATACATAATTTTAAAGAGAGAGAAAAAATAAATAAATAAATAATCAGATGAGATATTACTAAGAACGAGAGAGTAGGAGATAAAGTTATACGAACACAAAATTAACAAATATACAAGGAAGAAAAAATAAAAGAAACTACTGAATAAACAAACAAAAAAAAAGAGGAAAAGAAATAGATTCAGAGGAAAGGAAGGAAAATATATAGATGTCGCTAGAGAATAAAAATGGAAAACGAAGAAAAAAAAATTGCCAGGATAACGAGAGATTACGAAGAACAGGAGAAACAACGGTAAATACAGGAAAAAAAAAAAATATATGAAAATTCATACAGAAAAAATGTCGATAGATAGGCATATAATATTTTTAGTTGTATGTACCCCTTATCCTTCGACTGTAAACGAGGCGGACTAATGGGGGTTTTACACGGTCAAGCATGTTGGCCAACACGCTCATCAAACCTCCAACACAACATGTTTGAAGAGTGTTTACACGTTCAAACCAAACTGACAGACAACCTCAGTCGGTGCCAAAAGGAGAAGGAGCAACATGTCACTTACCCAAGACGAGGTGATGGCAGTCGGGATAGTGATTGCCCTCAACGAAAAGAAAAGGAAGCGTTCAAAGTGGACAAAGGACTGGTTGCTGAAAAGGGACCAAATTTCACATACCAATTTAATGAAAGAGCTGAAATTAGACCCAGATGAATGGCGCAATTATATGCGCATGGATGAATCAACATATTTAGAACTTTTTAATATGGTCACTCCATTCATTACATGTAAAGACACCGTAATGAGGAAGTCCATTAGCCCTCATGAACGGCTGATCGCAACACTGCGTTTCTTAGCAACAGGCCGATCTCTGCAAGACTTGAGATTTTCAGCTGTAATGGGAACTAGCACCTTATCCAAGATTATACCAGAAACTTGTGTTGCCATCTACAAAGTACTTAAGAAGGATTATTTAAAGGTGGGTTATGATATGCAATATTATTTCTTAAATTCCTGTTTGAGTATTCTTTTGATTTCACCTTCCACAAAGCCACATGCTTCCTGTATATATTAATGAAATCCACCATTACTTCCCTTTCCTTATCCTTAACGGCACACGTGTCACTCATTTTGCAACTGATACACTACGCCTGTCACTGAAGGAGATGTTACAGATGTTACCTCGGCGAGATTTGAGTATGTATGACATGGACATGCACCGAGCAAAGCTCCGCCCACAAAAGTCAGCCCCCGTCAGACATCCGTCCAACACGTTGGTCAAACATGTTTACCCCTTTCACACGTTCAAACATTCTCTCAAACGTCGTGTTGTCAAGCGTGTTGGCCAACATGTTTGACCGTGTAAAACCCCCATAAGAGAAGTGGGGGGGAAGAGGAATAGGGAGAGATAGAGAGAATGGATAATAAGAAAATAATTAATAAATGGGAGGCAAAAACAGATAGACGAATGGATATGAGAATCGGGGAAGGATAGAGAGAGATGGAGAAACAATGAATTAAACACTATTTGTCCAGATGACCGGGAGTGTCCGTCGAGCAGCGCGGTCGGCGGACAATTGCCTCACTCAATGATGAAAATGTGGGTGTGCCGGACGATGCCAGTAGCGTGTGAAGTGCGGCACGATAAGCATGAGGGCTAGCATTACTAAGAAGGAAATATTGTGTAGCATGGTAATTACATTGTGTGTAAAACAAAACAAAAATTACTCAATAAGAGATGTTTATGGAAGCCACATAACAATATTTCGGGAATACAACATAGCCATGGGCACGATTTCAGGAAATCTATATGAGAATTAGCGGAATCACTATTTATACCTTATTAGCAAAGGTATTGAAAGACAAACATAAGATAAAAGCGGAGACTCGTTTGGAAACAATGCTGATTTTTTTTTTAACACTTGGATGTACGTATTCGGCATTGCAGTATAGCATATATCTATCTAGAAGCTTGTCCTGCATAATCCCAGAAACATGTCGGACCATATACCAGGTACTAAAGGATGACTACTTGCAGGCGAGTTTACTATTTATTTAATTGAACAGTACATGTGCAGTGTTATTATTGTTACGTTAATACGACACTATATCGTAACAGTTTAATGTGCAAAGTAATGTGTAATGATACATCGAGTTATGGTAGGTTACTCACTAGATTAGATATCACAAGGTATTGATGTGAACCAACAATGATCTAAGTAATAACACACACACACACACACACACACACACACACACACACACACACACACAGCGGACTTAGCTATTCTGGGAAATCCATGACATGTATTCTTGTTTATTTATTTCAGAACATTAGTATTTATATAATGATAGTGCAACTTCTGTAGTAACTTTTTTTTCTAAAGACGTCTTGTATTCTGGTCTACCCTCAAACATTTATTTCTGTAATGATAATGTAATTTGAGATGTAATAGAGTTCTTTATGTGAAGATAATTTTTTTTTTCTTTTTTTTTTTTTTTTTTTTTTTACACTCGTGAAGAGTGTACAAGAACTTACGCCTGAGGTACGATAGCGAGCCGGTGGGGGTCTGTTATTGTGGAACTAAGCGAAGGACATTAGTGTACATCAAGATGCGAAATGTGTGTGCTGCCTGGCGATGGCCCAGGTTGGCAGGTGGTGTTACGTTTACACCTGGCAGGGACACACTACAATGGATGAAAGCCGCGCCTCCGAAATGCAAGTTCTTGCTGCCGAAGTCCAGTGGAAGAGAGGCACGGGTACAGCAGGATGAGAACGTGTGGTGAGCAGGCTCTCTCTCTCTCTCTCTCTCTCTCTCTCTGTGTGTGTCTGTGGATCAAATTTAGTGCTTGGTTTACATCTGTTTCCACCGTGCTTCCTCCTCATCTAGTCAATATTTTCCTATTATTGTTACTTCTGCCTCCTCTCTTTTGTTGGATGTTTGTGAGTGTGTGTGCGAAAGGGTGGATTATTGGATTTTTGTTGCCCTTGGCCAGTGTCCCTCCTACATAAAAAAAAAAAAATAAATAAATAAATAAATAAAAATCTGAGAGAATGGGGAGGTTTTGGTGTGTGTGTGTGTGTGTGTGTGTGTGTGTGTGTGTGTGTGTGTGTGTGTGTGTGTCCCGGAGGGAGGCTTGCCTAGTTTTGGGTAGAAGGTAAATGAAGGTATCTTGTCGTGCCCTACCAGGAGGAGGCAGTAGACACCTGCCGAAACGATAATTACTCCCAGTGAGGTCTAAAGCACTGTTCAGGGGGTGCTGTGAACTTATCATTAAACCCAGCTGTGACCTCACTGAACGTTTCCCTTTGTGTCTCACAACACAAGGGGGTAGTCACAGCCTGCCCTCTAAAGACAACTCTCTTCCTCCACACAAAACTACAAGCACCTAATAACACGCACACCCTTCACTCAAAAAAATTTTAAAATCATGGCGACTCCTACACCAGCCTCGGAGTCCCCATCTGGGGAGGGGACCATAAATGTCCCCAGGTCGGACTGCCTTTCCGTCGACGACCCAAAGTGTCTTGACACCCCCCTCAACTTTTTCTTCATTAACTTCTGCAACATTCGCAGTCTAAGATCTAATTTTCAATCTGTAGAACATCACCTCTCCTCTTCTAAACCTCATCTTCTTTTCCTCACTGAAACTCAGGTGTCTGAGGCAACTGACAGTAGCCCCTTTTCTGTTCCCTCCTACTTTCTCTATCCTCATTTTCGATCCAAAGCTGGATGCTGCGTTTATGTGCGCAATGACTTACTCGTAACCTGCTCTCGTGCCCACACTCTTGAATCTTCCGAGTTTTCCACCATCTGGCTACGACTACAGAGTCATTCTCATACTAAATTTATTTGTGCTGTATACCTCTCTCCTAACTCCTCTGACTATAAGAAATTCTTTGACTACTTAACTTCCAAAGTGGAGCACATTCTGACCCTCTTCCCTTTTGCAGAGATCTCCATTCTTGGAGACTTCAATGTTCACCACCAGCTTTGGCTTTCCTCTCCCTTCACTGACCATCCTGGTGAACTAGCCTTCAACTTTGTTATCTTCCACGACCTAGAGCAATTTTTTTTTTCTTTTATGTAGGAGAGACACTGGCCAAGGGCAAAAAAGCCCACTGAGATCCCGGCCCTGAATAGGGTCTGAAGTGGTGATAAAAAATTCAAGGATAAGTGTCTTGAAACCTCCCTCTTGAAGGAGTTCAAATCATAGGAAGATGGAAATACAGAAGCAGGAAGGGAGTTCCAGAGTTTACCAGAGAAGGGGATGAATGACTGGAAATGCTGGTTAACTCTTACATTAGAGAGGTGGACAGAATAGGAGTGAGAGAAAGAAGAAAGTCTTGGTGCAACACCCTACTCACATTCTTGACTGTCTTGGAGGAGCCCAACATTCTTGACCTTTTCCTGACCTCCAATCCTTCTGCTTATGCTGTCACCCTTTCTTCTCTGTTGGGCTCCTCCAATCACAATCTCATATCTGTATCTTGTCCTATCACTCCAATCCTCCTCAGGATCCCCCTAAGCGGAGGTGCCTCTGGTGTTTTGCCTCTGCTAGTTGGGGTGACCTGAGGAGGTATTTTGCTGATTTTTCTTGGAAAGACTACTGCTTCCATGTCAGAGACCCGTCTTTTTGTGCCAAGCGCATGACAGAGGTGATAGTGTCTGGCATGGAGTCATACATTCCTCACTCTTTATCTCAACCTAAACCTTCCAAACCTTGGTTTAACACAGCTTGTTCTCGTGCTATACATGATAGAGAGGTGGCTCACAAAAGGTACTTAAGCCTTCCATCACCAGAATCTCAGGCACTTTATATTTCTGCCTGGAACCATGCCAAGTCTGTTCTCCAACTAGCCAAAAACTCCTTCATCAATAGAACTTGTCAAAATCTTTCAAGACTTAACTCCCCTCGTAACTTCTGGCATCTAGCCAAAAAATATCTCCAATAACTTTGTTTCTTCTTCTTTCCTTCCTTTATTTCAACCAGATGGCACCACTGATATCACATCTATCTCTAAAGCTGAACTCTTCGCTCAAACCTTTGCTAAAAACTCTACCTTGGATTATTCAGGGCTTCTTCCTCCCTCTCCTCCACCCTCTGACTACTTCATGCTACCTATTAGAATTCTTTCCAATGATATTTTCCATGCCTTTGCTGGCCTAAACCCTTGGAAGGCTTATGGACCTGATGGGGTCTCTCTTATTGTTTTTCGAAACTATGCCTCCATACTTGCACCTTGCCTAGTCAAACTCTTTCAACTCTGTCAACATCTACCTTTCCTTCTTGCTGGAAGTTTGTCTACATTCAGCCTGTTCCTAAAAAGGGTGACTGTTCTGGTTCCTCAAACTACTGTCCTATTGTTTTAATTTCCTGCCTATCTAAAGTTTTTTAATCTATCCTCAACAGTACTCGGGCTGCTAAGTAAGTTTCTAGTTTCAGACCAAAAAACGCCCAGCACGTGATAACCATGTCCTTGACCTCATGCTTGCTACGAATGATGAAGTAATAGCAAATGTGAATGTCGGCGAGGAGCTTAATAACAATAACCACCGCGCAATCACCTTCATTATAAACTTCATGGCTAACGAGTTAAACATAAGCAGAGAAAAAAAGTCCCTGACTAGAGAAAAAGCAAATTTCTGTAAACTCAAATCAATGCTTAACCAAGTCGGCTGGAGTCACCTACTTACCACCACAGATATCAATGCTCACTGGATTTTTTTCATGGATAGATACTTAAAAGCAGTGCAAGAATGCGTACCCATGAAAAATCGTCGTCCCACTAAAAACGTTAAGCCTAAGTGGTGGAACACACAAATAGCTGAATGCTTGCGCGCCAACAGGGATGCCCATAACATATTAAAATGCTTCAGTAATAACGAAGAACACACTGAATTCGTTGAGCTAAGACGTAAAGCAAAGAGATTAATCAAACACAGCAAAAGGTCTACCGAGTTACAAGTTGCGAACCAAAGTAAAACGAACCCGAAGGAATTTTATATCTTTATCAGACCTCAGCGACATCCCTATGGTGCCAGCAGTCAAATTAACAACAATGACGTCCTAAGCAGCATCAATATAACAGAAAGTGACGTGTCAAAATGCATTGATAAACTTCAAGTTAGCAAGTCACCCGGACCTGACACGATCTCAACCCACATCTTGAAAGAAACGAAATCCGAATTAGTTAAACCACTAACCGTATCGTTCAATAAATCTTTGCAGTCCGGTACAGTGCCTGATGAATGGAAGCTTGCTAACGTAACTCCGATTTTCAAAAAAGGCAGTAAATCTTTTCCATGTAATTACCGGCCAATTAGCTTGACCTCAGTCGTATGCATAATGCTTGAAACACTAATAAGAGATAAACTCGTTAATCACTTAGAATAAAACAACTTACTTAAAGATACTCAACACGGCTTCCGCAACAAACGCTCTTGTTTGACGAACCTCTTACATTTCTATGATATTCTGAATCAGTATGACGAAAGTAAAACGGTAGATATAATATATCTTGATTTTCAAAAGGCCCTCGACAAAGTCCCTCGCAAACGCTTACTGATTAAATTAAAATCACACGGTATCCAAGGCGACTTGTTGCGATGGGTTGAAAACTGGCTAAATAACCGTAAACAAAGAGTAGTAATAAATTGAAAAGCATCCAAGTGGACTAACGTAACCAGCGGAGTACCACAGGAATCAGTCTTAGGACATGTTCTCTTCCTTGTTTTTATCAACGACATAGATGAGGGTGTTACCAGTATAATATCAGAGTTTGCTAATGACACCAAAATAGTGAATTCAGTAGTCTCTAACGAACAAGTAATAAAAATGCAGAAAAATCTAAATAAATTGACAGAGTGGGGGCCAACCTGGTAAATGAGTTTCAATGGAGATAAATGTAAAGTGCTTCGTATAGGGTATATAAACGAGAAAGCAAAGTATATTTTAAATGGTACCCAACTTAAAAGTGCTAACAACGAAATTGATTTTAGGAGTGACAATATCGAGTAGCTTAAAACCTAGCCAACAATGCTCAGAAGTCGTAAAGAAAGCGAATAAAGTAATTGGCTTAATCAGCAGATCTTTTTAATATAAATCTATGGGTACAATCCTCGCTGTATAACTCTTTAGTCCGTCCCCTTGTGGAATATTGTGTTCAAGCATGGTGCCCCTATTACCAGAAAGACATTGATAAATTAGAAAGAATTCAGCGTACAGTAACAAAAATTATACTAAACCTAAGAAACAAATCAAACGTAAGAGTGTCTTAAAGAATTAAATCTATTCCCATAAACACAAAGATGACTAAGAGGTGACTTAATACCGGTGTTTAAAATCATCAAAGGCATTGATAACATGGACTGCAGTAAATATTTCATGATGGATTCTTCAAATTACACGCGAGGAAACGGTTGCAAAATTGTTGGGAAATCCGTCAACTCTCACGAATCAGAAAATCGTTTTTTCCATCGAGTAGTAAATCTATGGATGAATGGGCTTCCTCGAGACGTGATAGATTGTAACACCGTTGAGATTTTTAAACGCCGTCTTGATAAACATTTTGCCTGCAATCCGCGGCTAACAGAGTTTGTTTGTTAGTGATTAACTTCCTTGCCTTCAGGAAATGGGGGCACATCATTTCATTTATTTTCTTTCTTTCCTATAGAATTTCCTTCGGGTTTTTATTTTTTTCTTCTCTAACCCATTAAAGTATTTCTTTCCAACCTGTTGTCCTGTACGACTTATGACGGAGGGAGTGGAGGGTATGGAGAGAGTTTTCTGCTTTTCTGTCCCTTTCTACTACTATCACCTTAGTAGTCCTAGGTCAGGTCACCTCGTGAGGACCGCAAGGTCTGTTGTGGCCTGTTTTTTTTTATGTAACTCTCTCTCTCTCTCTCTCTCTCTCTCTCTCTCTCTCTCTCTCTCTCTCTCTCTCTCTCTCTCTCTCTCTCTCTCTCTCTCTTGCCCCTTATCTCTGACAGATAAGGGGGACGAGAGGTAAAAGGGAGGGAGGTAGGTTTGAGATAAGACGAAAAAGGAAGGGAGAGGAAATGAAAAAAAGGGAAGAAGGGCTATAACCAGGGAAGGAGAGTACATGGAGCAAAGGAATGGAGGAAGGGTGAAAGAAGAGGATGGGAGGATGGGGAGAAAGTAGAAAGGATAAATATAACCAGCAAGGGTGAGGAGTGAGTGAAGAATTACAGGGAGAGGGCAAGTGTTGGGTAATAAGTATTCTCTTTTCCTGTTCTTCACTCCTTTTCATTTTTCTTCTATCCATTTCCTTCCAATTTATGTTCCTTTCATCCATTTTCATACTCCATCAGTCTCTTTCAGCTTTGCAACTCTCTCTCTCTCTCTCTCTCTCTCTCTCTCTCTCTCTCTCTCTCTCTCTCTCTCTCTCTCTCTCTCTCTCTCTACTTCCATATCTCTAGGTCACACAAAGCTGTTCCCTGGTGCTTAAACTCATTAATCTTACTTATCCCTACTTCTTTTACCTCAAAGTTTCTTCTTATGTGTCTTATTAATGCTGTGCATTCTTTCAAGAAGTGTTTTATGGTTTCCACTCCTCTTTTACCCCAAATGTTGCAGCTCGTCTATCAGTCTGTAAATATCCTTACATAAGTGTATTTGTTCTTGCCTTAAATACCAATATGGATCAAGGAGTTTTGATAATGGATCATAGGTCGTGTGTTGTGATGCTGACGCGATGCGCAGAAGGTCGATTCGCCTAAAGGGAGTAGGATTATAAAAAGAGTGAAAAAGTTCTTTGTGCAGGCCTGGGAAATACGTAAGATAGGTTAGGTGTTAGGAGACATGTTACTTCCGTATTCTGCTCTGTCTCTCCTACAGGCTGAGAAGGATGACGGAAAGCAATGGATCTACGAAGCGATATATAAAACTCGAAGGGTCACAAGAAGAAGAAGAATACGGCTACTACTCATAGAGCTCTTAAAACTAGATGGTCCTCGCACGCCTCAGAATGGGCTGCATCCTCCCTACATAGCCAACGCCTTTCCACCACAATGTACCACCTGTGACGTTACCCTCTCTATCGAGCTCATCCTGCTTCATTGTGTGCGTTATTGGGAGAAGCGACCCTTGGCAGCTTACTGCCGGGGCCGCGGCCTCCCGCTAACGCAGAACACCCGTTTGGATGATGAGAACCTGAATGCGGTCGATAAACTGATGATTTTCCTGAGTGAGACCAATTTAATCAGAGAGCTGTGATTTATATGTATATATTATTATTTATTTATTTATTTATTTATTTATTTATTTATTTTATTTTTTTATGTAGGAGGGACAGGCCAAGGGCAACAAAAAAACAATTAAAAAAAAAAAAAGCTCACTGAGATGCCGGTCCCCGAACAGGGTCCGAAGCGATAGTCAAAAATTAAAATGTCTTGAAACCTCCCTCTTGAAGGAATTCAAGGCATACGAACTGGAAATACAGAAGCAGGCAGAAAGTTCCAGTTTTTCAGATAAAGGGACGAATGATTGAGAATACTGGTTAATTAACTACTGCATTAGAGAGGTGGACAGAATATGAGGGAGAGAAAGAAGTAAGTCTTGTGCAGCGAGGCCGAGGAAGAAGAGGAGGCATGCAGTTAGCAAGATCAGAAGAGCAGTTAGCATGAAAATAGCGGTAGAAGATAGGTAGAGATGCAACATTGCGGCGATGAGAAAGAGGCTGAAGACAGTCAGTTAGAGGAGATGAGTTGATGAGACGGAAAGCTTTTGATTCCACCCTATCTAAAAGAGCGGTATGAGAGGAACCCCCGCAGACATGTGAAGCATACTCTATACATGGACGGATAAGGCCCTTGTACAGAGTTCGCAGCTGGAGGGAATTAAAAAACTGGCGGAGACGTTTCAGAACGCCTAAACTCGTAAAAACTGTTTTAGCTAGATAAGATGTGAAGTTTCCAGCTTGGATTATAAAAAAAAAAGGACAGACCGAGGATGTTTAATGTAGAAGAGGGGGACAGTTGAGTGTCATTGAAGAAGAGGGGGATAGTTGTCTGGAAGGTTGATAGATGGAGGAATTGAGTTTTTGAGGCACAGAACAATACCAAGTTTGCTCTGCCCCAATCAGAAATTTTAGAGAGATCAAAAGTCAGGCGTCATGCGGCTTCCCTGCGTGAACTGTTTACTTCCTGAAGGGTGGGATGTCTATGTAAAGACGTGGAAAAGTGTAGGGTTGTTTCATTAGCATTATTTTGGTTTAGATCATTGATGAATAATAGGAAGAGTCAGTGACAGGACAGAACCCTGAGGAACCCCACTGTTAATAGATTTAGGAGAACAGTGACCGTCTACCACAGCAGCAATAGAATGGTCAGAAAAGAAACTTGAGATGAAGTTACAGAGAGAAGGATAGAAGCCATAGGAGGGTAGTTTGGAAATTAAAGCTTTGTGCCAGACTCTATCAAATGCTTTTTATATGTCTAAGGCAACAGCAAAAGTTTTACCAAAATCTCTAAAAGAGGATGACCAAGACTCAGTAATGAAAGGCAGAAGATCACCAGTAGAGCGGCCTTGACGAAATCCATACTAGCAATTAGATAGAAAGTTGTAAAGTGATAGATGTTTAAGAATCTTCCTGTTGAGGATAGATTTAAAAACTTTAGATAGGCAGGAAATTAAAGGAATAGGACAGTAGTTTGAGGGATTAGAACGGTCACCTTTTTTAGGAACAGGCTGAATATAGGCAAACTTCCAGCAAGAAGGAAATGTAGATGTTGACAGAGTTGAAAGATTCTGACCAAGGTAGAGTTTTTAGCATAGGTTTGAGCGAAGAGTTCAGCTTTAGAGATAGATGTGATAGCAGTGGTGCCATCTGGTTGAAATAAAGGAGGGAAGGAAGAAGAAGGAAAGTTATTAGAGATGTTTTTGGCTAGATGCTTGAAGTCACGAGGGGAGTTCGATCTTGAAAGATTTTGACACTTCCTATTAATAATGGAATTTTTGGCTAGTTGGAGAAGAGACTTGGCATGGTTTCGGGCAGAAATATAAAGTGCATGAGATTCTGGTGATGGAAGACTCAAGTACCTTTTGTGGGCCACCACTCTATCGTGTATAACACGAGAACAGGCTATGTTAAACCAAGATCTGGAAGGTTTAAGTCGAGAAAAAGTGAGGAATGAGTGTACGCCTCTATGCCAGACACTATCACCTCTGTTATGCGCTCGGCACACAGAGACGGGTCTCTGACGCGGAAGCAATAGTAATTCCAAGGAAAATCAGGAAAATATCTGCTCAGGTCCCCCCAACTAGCAGAGACAAAACGCCAGAGGCACCTCCGCTTAGGGAGATCCAGAGGAAGGATTGAAGCAATAGGAGAAGATACAGATATGAGATTGTGATCGGAGGAGCCCAACGGAGAAGAGAGTGTAACATCAAAGGTAGAAGGATTAGAGGTTAGGAAAGGTCAAGATTGTTGGGCGTATCTCCAAGACGTTCAGGAATACGAGTAAGTGTCAGATACATGTATTATACACTATGTATGTAAACTTAAACGTTAAAAATATATATGAGTGTTCATGAATTGTGTAATGCGTGATCTTAATATGAATATTCCCCATTTATGTACTTATATAATACATAGTGATGCTACGTAAATAAATACCGTAAATAAACACCTCACTATGGCAGGAAATAAATAGAGCAGACAGATACATTCAGGTGTGTGTGGTAGGTGATTTTAATTTTAGGAATATCGACTGGAGCCTGATGGTGGGTAACAGTGAAACAGAAGAATTTCTTAATTAAGGTAATTCAGGATATATATATTTTTTTAAACAGGTCATCTTTGAACACACATGGAGGAATAATATTCTAGATTTAATTCTAAGTAACAGTAGTCACGCAGGTAGAAGTTGGAGGACAGGTAGGAAACAGTGACCATTGTGAAATTAGATACAAATTAGAATGGGAGGAAAATTTTAGAAGTAAAAACACTAGTAAAACACCTGACTTTAGGAGGGCAGATTTTTGAGGGATTAAAAAGGTACCTCAAAGGAGTTGACTGGCAATGGACGCAGGAGGAGATAAGGTCTAGGAAGGAATTGAGAGAGATGAGGGATGTGCGGTGAGGTGTGAGGGTGAAGGGTAGGAGGAGGGGAGAAGGAAACGGAAGGGTCAGATGAGTGGGAGAGAGGGAGATGTGTGTGAGTTTGTCGGAGGGTCAAGCCAATGTGAGACGGGCTAGGTGAAGTCGAGGCGAGTAGAAGATGGAGTGGAAAGGATGGAAGGGGCCGAGATGAGAAGATTAGGGGAAGTGAATGTAGATGAGATGTATAAATATTTCGTTGTTAGATTACATACAGGACAGTTAGCAAACATCCCTTAAAGGGCAATAAAATCACAGAAAAAACGATCCTAAATGGATGACTGTTAAGTTAAAACACTACGGAAGAGAAGTTTATATAAGAGATTAAAGAGATTTTAAGGCCACAATATAATGAATTAGAACAGTCGGGAGATTAACGAGGAAAGCTAAAAACAATTATGAATTAAGGGGTAGCCAGTCACGTGAAGACGGACCCCAAGGGATTTTATTAGGTATATAATAAGGTATATAACACGGAGGATAGGGAAACAATAGGTCCATTAAAGGCAGCAGATGGGAAGCTGGTTAGTTCTAGGGAGAAGATTAGTAAAATTCTGAATGAGTATTTTTTAACTGTCTTCACTCACGAAAACATGCAAGAAATGCCAAATAGTGAGAAGATGTTTAGAGCAGAAGAAAATGAGAAGCTGACAGATATTACCATACTTAAGGAGATAGTGGAACAGGAGATAGATAGGCTGAAAAAAGTTCAAGTCACCAGGACCGGATGGAATATATCCCAGAGTACTTAAGGAATGCAAATAGGATATTAGTGAACCGTTAGTCCCTGTATTTAGGTAATCTTTTGAGTTAAGTGAGGTACCGGTAATGTGGGGGCAGGCTAATGTAGTACCCATTTTTAAGAAAGGAGATGAAACCTTAACGTCTGATTATAGACCTGTCAGCTTAACTTCTGTTGTAGGTAAATTAATGGAGTCAATAACAGCGAAGAACATAAGGGAGCATTTAGACAAACATAACTTGATAAATCAGTCACAGCATGGCTTCACGAAGGGGAAGTCTTGCCTGACGAACTTGTTAAGTTTTTACAGTAAAGTTTACGAGGCGGCAGATAATGGTGATAGTTATGACATCCTATATCTGGACTTTAGTAAAGCTTTTGACAAGGTACCCCATCAGAGGCTAATGAGAAAGGTTAGGGCACACTGGATAGTTAAGAACATAAGAACATAAGAACATAAGAAATAAGGGAAGCTGCAAGAAGCGACCAGGCTTACACGTGGCAGTCCCTATATGAAACACACCTACCTATTTCCATCTGTTATCCCCATCCATAAACTTGTCTAATCTTCTCTTAAAGCTCTTTAGTGTCCTAGCACTAACTACATGATTACTGAGCCCGTTCCACTCATCTACCACTCTATTTGAGAACTAATTTTTTCCTATCTCCCTACCTGTGTGATTGTGAGTCGCTCCTCCCAAATCCCTGGTCTGACAAAGGACAACAGCTTGTGATAGGATTAGGAACCGCGTATGAATGAGGCGTGAGTGAAGGAATGAATGTGTATATAATGTATTGTATATTTCTAAAATACATGGATAACAACACAAAAATAAATAAAAGAAAAATACAGAAGGTTGAAAACATTAAAATTAAAATAAAATAAAACGAATAGATATGGAATATATAAAAAATGGCTTAATATCCACGTTGGGGATATTAGGCGTCAAACACCAGACCGGCGGAACCGGTCTCGCGTGACGGTTTCTCGGCGTGGGAACTGGCGGCAGTCGCCGGTCCGAGCAAAACTGGTAATGTTCCGGCCAGGATTCACTCAGATTGAACCCCATCCAAGTAATTTATGCGTGATACGAAGCTGAATGTGTCACTTGCGTTATTTACTGCAGCTAAATGAATCTCGCGCAACCTTCTCACCCCTTGCATTCATGCTGCCAATGTACTTTTTAGTACAATATCTAAATATATGCAAAATCGGAAGGTACATATTACAATAAGCAATAATAAGATAATATTATTACAAAGTGATCATTAGACGCTCTCCAGCAGTGACTGCTCTCCTCATATTATGCTTTTCAGCGTATGGTGTCACGAGCTGCTGCAAGCGTTGGCATTGATGTCTGTCCAAGTGAATTCCTTCAGTCTGTAGATTTTCTAAACTCAACTTCCTCACCGACATATAATACATACTGTCCTCCCTTCTGATGAGCCAAGGACAACTCCGGGAACGTGACGGCTTCTTTACTTAAGGAAAAAGTAACAGCAAGAGCTACACACAACAGTATGAGGTGGTTGTTCATGTTTGTCGTCGTTCTGCTCATGCCACGCTGCCCTAGGGGGTTTCAAGTTTCAGTGAATTGCGTGTGAACATCGTCTCGCCATCTGGCGCGAGCTCTACCAGCTGCTGCCGGCAACCGTACGCCGGAGATTGGCAAGTGTGAACCAGCCTTGATGGAACACATGCCAGCACTTTCCTGGAACAAGGCTCTCAGCTTGCTGACAGGTTCCCTGCTCAGTCAACTAGCGGTACAAATCACAGTCGGGATGTTTGTTTGGCTTATTTATCTATTTTTAAAAAATACTGTATAAGTATTTATTTATAGGTCAAGTTCGCTGCAGTTGTATTGTGTTGAGAACCAATAATTAAGTCTCGGAATCCTCCTCGCCTCACTTCTCTCGATAAAACTGATCAGATTTAGCAATCTATTTTTAACGTTTTAGCTCCACGCATTTATGAATCAAGATCGAAATGTTTGTGAGTGTCGCTTGCCACTCCATCATTCTCTTATCCCTGAAATGTTTGCCAGTGTCCTCCAGACACGACACGCTCCTCAGAAGCAACAAACAACACACAGATAGAGCTCGTAGCCAATGGCGTAGCGCGGGGAGGGGGGTGGCAGGGCATGTGGCCATACTCTTCAGGCGGCCATGGGAGGAAAGTCACACTCGCACACTGGGGAGGTGGGAAGAGGCAAATTAGGGAGCTCTGCGACTGCGCACCACACTGAGAAGGATGGACTGGGAGGACATGCCTTCACCAGCAGGTGAAGAGACTCACTGAGCTGTTTCACTCCGTGCAAGCTCGCTGGGTGCCCGACTCCACGCACACTAAAAAAGGCTTCGGACCAGCCGTGGTTTGAACCCGAGTGTCGTGCAGTCTCTGACGCCAGATATAGAGCCATGTGTGCTTACAAGAGGCACCCACCAGCCAGGAACAGGCAGATACCAGAAGGCAGCCGAGCAGATGAAGAACACTCAAAAGTGGGCCTCAGAGCAGTAACGCACAAACCTCAGGCAGAAGCTGAGTGGCGGTGAGATCGGGAGTAAGCGCTGGTACGTGAAGGAACAGCAGGGCGAGTCACGAGGAAACTGTCTCTCCCCTCCACGGTGGGGACGAAGTGTGGCTTAAACCGCCGCAGACAAGGCGAACCTCCTGGCTCAGCATTTCTCAGACAAGATGTGCATCACCGACCCCCACAGACCACCTCCATCACTACTAGTAGTAGTAAAAGATACTATTAAGACAAGTGTAGCAGAGGTGAAACAGCTGCTATTGAACCTCGACAATAAAAAAAAAAGCAATGGGGCCAGTCAATGTCAGCCCTGCTCCGCCAGTGCGCCGAGTAACTGGTTCGCTCACTTGCCTCACTCTTCAACCACTGCCTTCAAACCAGCAGGTGGTTGAAAGCCTGGAAGCTGAGCAGTGTGGTTCCAGTGCATAAAAGAAATACAGAGATTAAGGCCAAAAACTACCGCCCTTAGTCCCTATTGCTGACATTAAGCAAGGTATTGGAATCTGTGGTGGCTTAAATGAGTCACCCAGAACCAGGTGTATCTGGCGCTCCGCCTCGATGGGCGAGCCAGCAGACTCCCAACGGGAACAAGCCCACTGAAAAAAAAAAAAAAAAAAAAAAAAAAACTAAGCTGTGGGCCTGCACATGAGGTCCACGTCACCTCCTTCGAGGCGGCAATCTCCACACACACACACACACACACACACACACACACGGCAGTACGGGTTCAGGTACGGCAGGTCTCCTGCGGACTTACACCTGCTGGCAACCTCGGAGTAGAGCGCTACCCACCATCAAGGGAAGGTTACTGCTGTCGTGGCTCTCGACATCGAGGGAGCTTTTGATAGGGTGTGGCATGCAGTTTTCCTATTAAAACTCCGAGCAGCAGGTGTAGACGGGCCAAGCCTCCAGCTCTTCAACGACTACTTGAGTGAGAAGCAGTTGAAGGTATTCATCAATGGGCGGGATTCGGACACGCAGCCCATCAGAGCAGTTCCTTAAGGAAGCTGTCTCGGACCCCTGATATATATATATATATATATATATATATATATATATATATATATATATATATATATATATATATATATATATATATATATATATATATATATATATATATACTAATGGCCTCCTGAGCTTCATCCCTGCCACGAAGGCCTGCTAAGATGACATCAGCCTCTCCCAGAGCTACAGACCAGGGTAGGAAGCTGCTACTGCTGTTCAAATGAATTCTGCGCTTTGACGCATCATGGCCTGGAGCAGCAAGTGGCAAGTAAAGTTCATAACACACAAGACACAGCTGCTCAGCGTCTCCAGGTCGAGTACAACACTACTTCTTGACTTCAAGGAAGAAACGCTGACGCCTTAAGATGAGGTGGAGGTGCTGGGGATCAGTTATGACAGCCTCCTCCGATAGGAGGAGGCAGTGGGCACCTGCCGAAAGTGAGGTCTAAAACACTGGTTCAGGGGATGCTGTGAACTCATCATTAAACTCAACTGTGACCTCACTGAAGGTTTCCCTTTGTGTCTCACAGTACAAGGAGGCAGTCACAGCCTGCCCTATAAAGACAACTCTCTTCCTCCACAGAAAACTACAAGCACCTAATAACACACACACCCTTCACTCAAAATTCAAAATTATCTTGGTGACTCCTACACCAGTTTCTATCTGGGGAGGGGGCCACAAATGTCCACAGGTCGAACTCCTTTTCTGGTTTCGACCCTAAGTGTCTTGACACCCCCTCACCTTTTTCTTCATTAACTTCTGCGACATTCGCGGTCTTAGATTTGATTTTCTATCTGTAGAACACCATCTCTCCTCTACTAAACTTCACCTTCTTTTCCTCACTGAAACACAGGTGTCTGAGGCAACCGACAGTAGCCCCTTTTCTGTTCCCTCCTACTTTCTCTATCCTCACTTTCAATCCAAAGCTGGATGTTGCGTTTGTGTCCGCAGTGACTTAACCTGCTCTCGTGCCCACTCTCTTGAATCTTCCGAGTTTTCCACCATCTGGGTACGACGACAGAGTCACTCTCAAACTAAATTTATGTGTGCTGTATATCTCTCACCTAACTCCTCTTACTATAAGAAATTATTTGACTATTTAGCTTCCAAAGTGGAGCACATTCTGACTCTCTTCCCTTTTACTGAGATCTCCATTCTCGGAGAATTTAATGTTCACCACCAGCTTTGGCTTTCCTCTCCCTTTACTGACCATCCAGGTAAGCTAGCCTTTAACTTTGCTAACCTTCACGACCTGGAGCAAATAGTGCTACACCCTACTCGTATTCCTGACCGTCTTGGAGATACGCCCAACATTCTTGACCTTTCCTAACCTCTAATCCTTCTGCTTTTGATGTTACACTCTCTTCTCCATTGGGCTCCTCCGATCAAAATCTCATATCTGTATCTTGTCCTGTCGCTCCAATCCCTTCGCAGGATCCCCCTGAGCGGAGGTGCCTCTGGCGTTTTGCCTCTTTTCCTTAGAATGACTACTGCTTCCGTGACAAAAACCCGTCTCTGTGTGCCAAGCGCATAACAGAGGTGATAGTGTCTGGCATGGAGACGTACATTCCTCACTCTTTCTCGACCTAAACCTTCCAAACCTTGGTTTTACAAAGCTTGTTCTCGTGCTATACATGATAGAGAGGTGGCCCACAAAAGGTACTTAAGTCTTCCACCACCAGAATCTCATGCACTTTATATTTCTACCCGGAACCATGCCAAGTCTGTTCTTCAACTTCAATAGAAAGTGTCAAAATCTTTCAAGATCTAACTCCGCTCGTGACTTCTGGCATCTAGCCAAAAATATCTCCAATAACTTTGCTTCTTCTTCTTTCCCTCCTTTATTTCAACCAGATGGCACCACTGCTATCACATCTATCTCTAAAGCTAAACTATTCGCTCAAACTTTTGATAAAAATTCTACCTTGGATGATTGAGGGCTTGTTCCTCCCTCTCCTTCACCCTCTAACTACTTCATGCTGCCTATTAAAATTCTTCTCAATGATGTTTTTCATGACCTCACTGGCCTAAACTCTCGGAAGGCTTATGGACCTGATGTGGTCCCTCTTATTGTTCTTTGAAACTGTGCCTCCGTGCTTGCACCTTGCCTTGTCAAATTCTTTCAACTCTGTCTGTCAATATCTACCTTTGTTTCTTGCTGGAAGTTTGCCTACATTCACTCTCAAACTACGGTCCTATTCCTTTAATTTTCAGCCTATCTAAAGTTTTTGAATCTATCCTCAACAGGAAGATTCTTAAACATCCATCACTTCACAACTTTCTATCTGATCGCCAGTATGGGTTCCGTCAAGGCCGCTTTACTGGTGATCTTCTGGCTTTCCTTACTGAGTCTTGGTCATCCTCTTAGCGATTTTGGTGAAACTTTTGCTGTTGCCTTAGACATATCAAAAGCTTTTGATAGAGTCTGGCATGAAGCTTTGATTTCCAAACTACCCTCCTGCGGTTTTATCCTTCTCTCTTCATCTCAAGTTTCCTTTCTGGTCGTTCTATTGCTGCTGTGGTAGACGATCACTGTGTTCTTCTCCTAAATCTATTAACAGTGGTATTCCTCAGGGTTATTTCCTGTCACCCACTCTCTTCCTATTACTCATCAATGACCTAAATCAAACTTCTTGTCCTATCCACTCCTACCTTGATGATACCACCCTGCACTTTTCCACGTCTTTTCACAGACGTCCAACCCTTCAGGAAGTAAACAGTTCAGGCAGGGAAGCCACAGAACGCCTGAGTTCTGCTCTTTCTAAAATTTCTGATTGGGGCAGAGCAAACTTGGTATTGTTTAATGCCTCAAAAACTCAGTTCCTCCATCTATCAACTTGACACAACCTTCCAGAGAACTATCCCCTCTTCTTCAGTGACAGTCAACTGTCCCCCTCTTCACTGAACATCCTCGGTCTGTCCTTTTCTTATAATCTAAACTGGAAACATCACATCTCATCTCTAGCTAAAAGAGCTTCTATGAAGTTCGGTGTTCTGAGACGTCTCCGCTAGTTTTTCTCACAAACCCAACTGCTAATTGTGTACAAAGGCCTTATTCGTCCAAGTATGGAGTATGCTTCACATGTCTGGTGGGTTTCCACTCATGCCGCTCTTTTAGACAGGGATGAATGAAAAGCTTTTCGTCTCCATCTCCTCTCCTTTAACCAACTGTCTTCAGACTCTTTCTCATTGCCGCAGTGTTGCATCTCTAGCTATCTTTTACCGCTATTTTCATGCTAACTGCTTGCCTTCCCTCCTCCCGCGGCCTCGCTACACAAGACTCTCTCTTCTCTCATCCCTACTCGTATTCTGTTCACCTCTCTAATGCAAGAGTTAACCAGTATTCTCAGTCATTCACCTCTTTTTCATCTCTTTTTCTGGTAAACTGGAACTCCCTGCCTGCTTCTGTATTTCCATCCTCCTATGACTTGAACTCTTTCAAGAGGGACGTTTCAATTTTTGACTACCGCTTCGGACCCTATATGGGGACCGGCATCTCATTGGGCTTTTTTTTTATTGGATTTAAATTTTGCCCCTGACCTTCAAAACTCGCCAGGGATCCATCGGGGAAGCTTGCGTCCCTGAGAAGGATCTCGTGACAGACTCGTTCGACCGCCTCTCCTGGGGCGGGGCAGCAGTTCAGCAGAGAGCGGAAAGGCTAATTTTTTTTTTTTGGTAGATTTTTGGTAGATCATAATAAGGAAGAATAAACCAATAAGAAAAGAGAGAGAGAGAGAGAGAGAGAGAGAGAGAGAGAGAGAGAGAGAGAGAGAGAGAGAGAGAGAGAGAGAGAGAGAGAGAGAGAGACAGAGAGAGAAACTGATGTGAGGTGGTGGAATATTAACTTTAAAAATATAAAGTCTAGTGTGCTGGGAGAGTAAGGAGGCGAGCGTGATGGATGGCTCCGGATACAATGGAAATGTTCTAGTGGATAATTAAAAAAAATCTTTACATTATTTATATTAAGAAGCCATCTGTGGCTCTACAGACTGCACCATATCCAACTTACAGCGTGACCGGTAGGATGTAATGTTTTTTTTTTTCTAATCAATGTGGAAAACTTGAAGTGTTTGTCACCTATTTTTAAAATACAATAATGTGAAGCCTATATTTATCATCCAGAATAAATTTCTTAAAAAAAACAACATGGTCATCAAGACAACGAATGCATTAATTCAACCTTGCCATAAAATCGGCGACATTAAACTGAAGTAATTTTTTTTTCCGATCTCAGTGTTTGATCTTTTCCTCATGTTTAGAGGACAAAGTGTAGTTTATAAAATCAAGGCATATCCAGAAACGTACGAAATCTATCATTGCTGAGGTCAGAGAAATGAATATCAGTGTACGGTCATGGACGATTTTTATAATAAGACTGAATGAATGCATTTGGTGCCGTGATAACCATTTAAAACCTTTTTCAAGAAATGAACTCGTGGTAGAAAAATGTCAAATACTTTACATTATTTCGTTTATTTCTGACAAATCCTAAAAGATCCTTCTACTGGCATAACCTTCACAGCATGTTGCTTTATCCTGTATGTGCAATATGTAACTCAAGGCATGTCTTATAAAGGGCAATAAAACACAATACGAAAAAAAAAAGCAATACATTTCTCTCGTGGTTCTCCTTCAGGTAAACACGAGGCCAACGGGTGTTCTACAAGCTATGAGAGTCGGTACCCTCTGACTGACTGGTTTTGTACGTTGGTGTCAAATATAACCGAGTGCTGCGAAAAAAAAAAGAAGTGTTTGAGTAATGTTATGACAACGCTTTTTTGTTCTTTCTCATAAAGCCACCCTGTTGTACAGTTCACTTCATGCGTCATCCATGTATGCAATATTATACTTTGCAACATAAGATCTGTAATGACAATCATAAATGCGTATTAACAATAATGTTCAGGTGCTTATTTGTTTGTGTTTATGTTTCTAAATTACAAACAAACACATTTATCAGTTTGAGATAATCGCTGTCGGCTGAAAAGATAAAAGTGGTTAATCTTAAATAAAGTAATATCAGAAATGGTAGATTACCTCAATTATCAGGCCAAAACAGTCATGTGATGAATGGAAATTAAGTATCACATTTCAGAATAGATATTATAGATGTGTAACATAAAATACACTATATTCATAAGAGCAATGGTGTGACAGTTTTCTCTTACAGCTTTGCATAACATGTTTTCGATATACATGCTTGAGCTAAAACATTTCCTCCCCTATACACGCCCCCTAAAAAAAAAATAAATAAATAAATAAAATAAAATAAAATAAAAATAGATAAATAAATAAATAAAAATAAATAAACAA
>NC_087164.1:8789922-8817422 GCF_035594125.1 Scylla paramamosain | reverse complement strand
GTGTTTCACCATTGTAGTGAATCTCTAACATTTGTACATGTAATCGTGGCCTGTATATTTTCCAGGCTTCGAACACTGCTTAAAACAAACACAACTGTTTTGTTAGCCGAAGTAAAGAGCGGTCACAAAAGATGACTTACCCTTATGTCACCATGCCAAACACGGAATCCCATAGAATGGGCTAACCTAAGCAAGCTATCATGTAGTTCAGTTATTTTCCCCGGGCATTTTCTTCAAACCGAAAAGAAGAGAGTTGCCAGTTTGTACAATATGACGCTCAAGTCGGATAGAGTTCTAATCACGTTTGTCACTGATTAATCAATTCAGGTATGCGCACTGTCGGGGTGTCTACAGTGTATCATGCGCAGTAATGGCGGAGATGGTGGTATTGTCCTCCTTGCACCTCGCACGGTCAGTTCCTTCCGTGTTTACGCCTTGAATCATTATGGTTTGCTTGAACGCACACTTATGAAAGGAAAGGACGGTCGCAGAGAAGGAGAACTTCGTTTGTAAGGTGTTTGTAAGTTATGAGCCAAACATCCATTAAAGGCTAATACAGACGTGCTTTCGTTTTACTGATAAACGCGCTATGCAGTGCTTTAGTTTACCTACTTAAAGGAAGAAGGGGATGCATGTTAATCTATTGTTTCGAGTTGGTCACAAGCTGTGTGTGTTTGTGTGTGTGTGTGTGTGTGTGTGTGTGTGTGTGTGTGTGTGTGTGTGTGTGAGAGAGAGAGAGAGAGAGAGAGAGAGAGAGAGAGAGAGAGAGAGAGAGAGAGAGAGAGAGAGAGAGAGAGAGAGAGTTACACAGAGGCCACAAGAGGCCTTGCTGTCCTCAGGAGGTGTGTGCTGGTGTGGGGGACACTCCCACACCCTTGCCGCCCCCAACAATCCATGGCGCGCCTTTCCCCTTGGGACTTGACAGCTCCGGCCAACATAAAGAGTTCATTTAGGGGAAACATTCTTGATGGCTACCGACAGAGGACATGTACAACAGTAAACGGCTTAGGCTTATTATAAAGTAATTATTATTTTTTTTTTTGGTTAATAGCTTTGTTGAACAAACGACTGACTTTGGGTGATAAATCGGGCTTTGGAGAGCCAAATTTTACACGGGAAACGCCGGGTAATTCTGCTAGTTAAGCATAAAACTAAAGTATGTCAACAAAATATTCGGCAAAATATTCGCTGCAAAAAAATAACACGCAAAGCGCTTCGCATAAATAGTAACGCAAACAAAAATTGTAATAGAATGTACAGCTCCTGTGAACAGTTTGTAGTCTCTTGTTTCAGTCAGGATAAAAGTCATACTGAAATAAGATGTACACTAACGCATAAAACAGGAAATTGCATGAAAAACAGTCTCACCGGCGGAAATTCACACACACACACACACACACACACACACACACAGTGCACGAGAAAGACAAAAGAGAAAAGGTGAGATTCGAGAACAATGAGAAAGTAAATTTACCAAGCAGTTTGGAAAGACTGAAAGCGAATTTATTCTTTCGTTCAAACCTCAAGGGAGTCTCTCCCCGCCCCACAAGTTCCTCAGCGTTGGGTCAGGGAAAACTGCTAGACGTGTCAGTGTCCTCCATCCTAAACATGCTCAGGTGGCCGGACCAGGATTGTTCGGGCAAAACTGAGCGTGTATTGTCTAACTCTTCCGTATCCATGGAAAAGGTCATGATCTTCACTTTGCGGTGTCTCGCTAGAACTAAGCTGTTGCCTTGATGCAGGACTCAATAGTGTGTGGGTGACAGGTCGGGTTGTCCGGCCGGTTGCTCAGGAGACCCGAGAGGCTGCCTGAGCGTGTATGGGGCCCTTTAGTTCTCGTCCTCGTCTGGCTCATTCACCAACTCCTTTTCATCATAGTTTCCATTTCTTATTCTTTTCTTATCTCATTCCCCCAGTTTTCTACCTCCACTACTTGTTTCCTCCTTTTTCATGTACTGTTCTCAATTAGGGAACGAGAGAACTGTGATCTTTCACTTTGACTTTTTCTTGCAATATATTTTGATATTCCTTTCTGAGCGTCTCTCTCTCTCTCTCTCCCTCTCTCTCTCTCTCTCTCTCTCTCTCTCTCTCTCTCTCTCTCTCTCTCTCTCTCTCTCTCTCTCTCTCTCTCAATCTGTCTATCTATCAGTTATGTAATCACCTGCAGTGGTGTTGTTGAACGTTCGTCATATATCAATGAACAACAAACAACTTAATACTCGAATTTATGCATGTACTATCTCGCGAAGCCAATATTCTTGCAGGCTATTCCAGATATACCACAACTCACGTTTCAAGCGATGAAAATTATATAACATGGTAAGCAAGACATAAATCAGACATACCCTTAGGTTTCATGCCTGAAACCTTAGCTCCAAAACGCTTCCAGAAGACCTTTACAAAAAAGCTTTACATATACTCGAGTAACAAGTCTACCTCCTATTCAGTAATGTTGCAGCTATGATATCCTTTGTAAAAAGGAGAGAAAAAAAAAAACGAGTAGAATAGGATGAGAAAGAGAAGAAAATACTGACCATGTAATCGACAGCATTTTAGTTGGTGCCGCAACCACCACCAACTCAAACGCAGCGAGCATTGACAAGTCAGAACTTCTACCATCAGAACGTAGAAGCGAGAAAAAGGAGAAGGGTTAAAAAGATGCAAAGAAAGTGGAGAAAAGGAAAGCTGATGATGCAATGGAAACTAACAACCACTGGTAGATTTTACAGAGGAACAGTAGCTGTTTAGCAAGGTGACAGGTCAAAGCCTCAAAATAATATACACAAACATATATGTAAATAAATAAATAAATAAATGAATAAATAAAATAAATATAATATAGTATAATATGATATAATATAATATGATATAATATCTATCTATCTATCTATCTATCTATCTATCTATCTATCTATCTATCTATCTATCTATATATATATATATATATATATATATATATATATATATATATATATATATATATATATATATATATATATATATATATATATATATATATATATATATATATATATATATATATATATATATATATATATGAGCGCATAACAGAGGTGATAGTGTCTGGCATGGAGGCATACATTCCTCACTCTTTTTCTCGTCCTAAACCTTCTAAACCTTGGTTTAACACAGCTTGTTCTCGTACTATACATGATAGAGAGGTGGCCCACAAAAGGTACTTAAGCTTTCCATCACCAGAATCTCATGCACTTTATATTTCTGCCCGGAACCATGCCAAGTCTGTTCTCCAACTAGCCAAAAACTCCTTCATTAACAGAAAATGTCAAAACCTTTCAAGATCTAACTCCCCTCGTGATTTCTGGCATCTAGCCAAAAATATCTCCAATAACTTTGCTTCTTCTTCTTTCCCTCCTCTGTTTCAACCAGATGGCACCACTGCTATCACATCTATTTCTAAAGCTGAACTCTTTGCTCAAACCTTTGCTAAAAACACTACCTTGGACGATTCTGGGCTTGTTCCTCCCTCTCCTCCACCCTCTGACTACTTCATGCCACCTATTAAAATTCTTCGCAATGATGTTTTCCATCCCCTCGCTGGCCTAAACCCTCGGAAGGCTTATGGACCTGATGGGGTCCCTCCTATTGTTCTTCGAAACTGTGCCTCCGTGCTTGCACCTTGCCTAGTCAAACTCTTTCAGCTCTGTCTGTCAACATCTACCTTTCCTTCTTGCTGGAAGTTTGCCTACATTCAACCTGTTCCTAAAAAGGGTGACCGTTCTAATCCCTCACACTACCGTCCTATTGCTTTAATTTCCTGCCTATCTAAAGTTTTTGAATCTATCCTCAACAGGAAGATTCTTAAACATCTATCACTTCACAACCTTCTATCTGATCGCCAGTATGGGTTCCGTCAAGGCCGCTCTACTGGTCATCTTCTGGCTTTCCTTACTGAGTCTTGGTCATCCTCTTTTAGAGATTTTGGTGAAACTTTTGCTGTTGTCTTGGACATATCAAAAGCTTTTGATAGAGTCTGGCACAAAGCTTTGATTTCCAAACTACCCTCCTACGGTTTCTATCCTTCTCTCTGTAACTTCATCTCAAGTTTCCTTTCTGACCGTTCTATTCCTGCTGTGGTAGACGGTCACTGTTCTTCTCCTAAATCTATTAACAGTGGTGTTCCTCAGGGTTCTGTCCTGTCACCCACTCTCTTCTTATTATTCATTAATAATCTTCTAAACCAAACTTCTTGTCCTATCCACTCCTACGCTGATGATACCACCCTGCACTTTTCCACGTCTTTTCATAGACGTACAACCCTTCAGGAGGTAAACATATCACGCAGGGAAGCCACAGAATGCCTGACTTCTGATCTCTCTAAAATTTCTGATTGGGGCAGAGCAAACTTGGTATTGTTCAATGCCTCAAAAACTCAATTCCTCCATCTATCAACTCGACACAACCTTCCAGACAACTATCCCCTCTTCTTCAATGACACTCAACTGTCCCCCTCTTCTACACTGAACATCCTCGGTCTGTCCTTTACTTATAATCTGAACTGGAAACTTCACATCTCATCTCTAGCTAAAACAGCTTCTATGAAGTTAGGTGTTCTGAGACGTCTCCGCCAGTTTTTCTCACCCCCCCCCAGCTGCTAACTCTGTACAAGGGCCTTATCCGTCCATGTATGGAGTATGCTTCACATGTCTGGGGGGGTTCCACTCATACTGGTCTTCTAGACAGGGTGGAATCAAAAGCTTTTCGTCTCATCAACTCCTCTCCTCTAACTGACTGTCTTCAGCCTCTCTATCACCGCTGCAATGTTGCATATCTAGCTGTCTTCTACCGCTATTTTCATGCTAACTGCTCTTCTGATCTTGCTAACTGCATGCCTCCCCTCCTGCACAAGACTTTCTTCTTTCTCTTACCCCTATTCTGTCCACCTCTCTAACGCAAGAGTTAACCAGTATTCTCAATCATTCATCCCTTTCTCTAGTAAACTCTGGAACTCCCTGTCTGCTTCTGTATTTCCACCTTCCTATGACTTGAATTCCTTCAAGAGGGAGGTTTGAAAACACTTATCCATCAATTTTTGACCACTGCTTTGACCCTTTTATGGGACTGGCATTTCAGTGGGCATTTTTTTTATTAGATTTTTTGTTTCCCTTGGCCAGTGTCCTTCCTACTTAAAAAAAAAAAAAAAAAAAAAAAAAAAAAATATATATATATATATATATATATATATATATATATATATATATATATATATATATATATATATATATATATATATATATATATATATATATATATATATATATATATATATATATATATATATATATATATATATATATATATATATATATTAGATAAGTTCGAGGATAGAGACGAGGTCAACAGGGACAAACAGGAATTCTTCATTTATTAAAGTTGCAACGTTTCATCTTACGTGCAAATCAACATCAGACTAAAAAATAAAACATTGTTGAATATATCCTAAGTCAAAAAAATATAAAACATAAATAAAAGCACTAAGGTATAGGCAAAGCAAAATGATACGCAAAAACGAAACAAACGGCAGTAAATAAGTAGCAGTGAAGTGAAACGAAGAAAAAAAAAATAGCAATAATATTATTTACTTGCCTGTATTGCTAATTTTTTCTTCGCTTCACCTATCTACTATTTCTTTGTTGCCATTTGTTTCGTTTTTGCGTCACAATTTGCTTTTCCTGCACCTTAGTGTTTTTATGTTTTTCTTTTTTTTTATGACTTAGGATATATTCAACGATGTTTTATTTTTTAGCTTTATGATGCCTTCTGCGTAAAGTGAAATGTTGCAACTTCAATAAATAAAGAATTCTTGGTTTGTCCCTCTTCACCTCGTATGTGTGTGTGTGTATATATATATATATATATATATATATATATATATATATATATATATATATATATATATATATATATATATATATATATATATATATATATATATATATACAATGTATAATGAGGAACTTCAAACGATTGCAACCCAGTGAATCTTCATGAACATGCACAAGTTTTTCTTTTCGGCCTCTGAGGCTAAAGACTTAATCGTCCGTACTGGAGCAAGTAATCCTGAACAGCCACACTAAACATGCATTAAACAACGTTGTTCGAGGTCAAGTTCAGAATGCATATTAATAATAGAGCAAACAGACTTCCGCAGTCCCAAACAGAAAGAGAAGATCAAGTTTTCCCTCTGCTCTTCATCATCTATGACAATGAAATAAAGTTAAAATGAATGAACAAAAATGCAACACTTCCCTCAGGCACATATTGAATGCCATCTGAAAAGCATCGCAGGAAATTCTATAAGTGTTTCAGAATGTAAAAAAAAAAAAAAAGAAAAAAAAGTATAAACTCCGGCTAAAAAACAAACTTGCTAAGCCTCACCAGCATACCAAATTGTTATAAGTTTTCCGTAAACGATAGCTCGCATATTTTTGCATATAATGACGTCAAAGAGGGATTAAGGCCACGCTGTTTTTAATCAGCGTTTTTCTTTTGTTTTTCTTGGAATAAGGAACATCGAAAAGGGGAAGTAGTAATTGATCAAAGGGTCCGAACGGAAGTATTTTTCCTCATCCTTGAAATTTTATTTATTTATTTATTTATTTATTTATTTATTTACTATCTGATTTATTATCAGCTGACTTATTATCAGCGTTTTTCTTTTGTTTTTTTTCTTGGAATAAGGAACATTGAAAAGGGGAGTAGTAATTGATCAAATGGTCCGAACGGAAGTATTTTCCTCATCCTTGAGAAATTATTTATTTATTTACTTATTTATTTATTTATTTTTGGCAGAAGTTTGGTAAACATTTTTTTTTTTTGTAGCTGCATATTTTCTTGTCCTGGCGTGGAAAAAAAATCCATAAAAAGTAAATTAGTTATGCACTCACATGAATAAACAGCGTCGTTGTGTACTCTGAGTAATCGACTGTTCTGGTGTTGAAAAAACAGTAAAAAGTCACAAAGAAAAATACGTGGAATAATTTATTTAGTTGTGCACATTCGTGAATAAACAATTGCAACATTGTATGCCTTTTTAGGCCTTGTATTGATCTGATCTATCTATTTAGAATTAACTCAAGGAAACTAAAAGTTATTTCTAAAAGAAGTGTGGATTGAATTTATGTATGGTTGTCTTGCCTGTTTCAGAGTCTGCCAAGTTAAGATTAAGCTTCCACGACGTCTGACTATTCGTCAGCTGCAGTCTGTTACAAACAAGCTTTTCACAACAATTTAGTTATTCCCACACAACTGTACACACATGAAACTTTTATCATGATGTCAAGTTTCACGAATTCTATAGGAGGAGGTATGCATATCACTTTTCCTATGGTTCGTGGTGAGCTGGCTTTATCAGCTAAGTACTTAACTGGTTTTCCACAACAAGGAGATTCGCGGTTTTCCTTCACCACCACAGTGAGGACTAACCGTTGCTCCTACTGACAAAATTATCTTTGATGAAGGTGAACTCTTTGTGCCTGTGACTTCTTGGCCCTCTGGTAAGAATCTGGCTGGGTCACTAGAAACAGACTGCACTGTGGGAATGCAGTTCTGGCGTGCTTGTTTTACATTAGTAAAGATCCTTTCCTTTGAAATGTTTACACTTTTTAATCTCCATAAAAGATCCTAGTAAAGCGATAATGCAAAGGGATGTTTATTCTATTGTTCTTAAAGTGTACCAACAGTGGTTAGATGCTGTTAAGTCCACGAAATTTGTAAAAAATCTCCAGAAAGTTTTCATCTGGCGGAGAGAGATCGTAGTCAAGTTCTCTCCCTTGTAAAACTCGGTTGCTTACCTCCTTCCCCCTCCGGCAGCTCAATATCGGGGGCGACGTGACGGAACGCCAAACATAAATTTTCGGGCGCGAGGTGCGAAACATATTTCCAGCAAGAGCGTTTTCGAGGGTGAAAAATTTGGGCGTGCGGGAGGAAGGTATACATAAAGGGTATAACAAGTCTCCAATTATCAAAAAAAAAAAAAATCCAAACTAAAGTGGTGTGTGTGTGTGTGTGCATATATATATATATATATATATATATATATATATATATATATATATATATATATATATATATATATATATATATATATATATATATATATATATGAAAGCAATACAAATTTTTGATTGGCAATGATTAAGCATTAAGCAAGGTGCTCAACTGCTCAGGCATGACATGATATTACTGTCTTTACTTTTGTAATATTCTCATTATCGGATTGCAGGGGTGAAACACAGGATATAGCAAAATAGTATTTTTCTGACGTCTTGACAACTGTCTTCCTGAGAGGGTACTCTCTAAGGAAGACAGTGGTTGAGACGTTAAAGAAATATTGTTTCGTTATATCCTATGTTTCATTACCGCCAGTCCATATCCATACAACATTCTCATTCTCATATATTTTCTTTAATGTTAATACTTTGACTCTTAATTACCATAAATAAATAAATAATGTCTATATGGTACCTCATCTCTGAACATTTAGTGATGGTGTCTTAGGCTATATTTAAATCACTAATGTTATGACTGTCAGACATTGGCTGGAAGACATTTCCACTTTTGTCATCTAAAGATAAAAATATTCAGCGTCCTCTCCTGAGACTGGGAGTCTCAAAATGATCTCACTGCGAGAGTTGGGGTACATTTAATTAAATAATAATAATAATAATGATAATAATAATAATAATAATAATAACAATAATAATAATAATAATAATAATAATAATAATGATAACAATAATAATAATAATAACAACAATAATAACAATAATGAACGCTCACGCGCGTGCTTCTCTTACAGGTAATCAACCTGTGCACACTAGAAAGATAGCGTCCTGAAAAGGGAGATATCTCATTTGTTATTTTCATTTCCTTCCCAATCACCTACACTCGCTGATCACTAGACGCGGTGGTAAATATTTTCCACCAAGAGAACGTTTGATGTTTGGTGACCACGAGATTACGTCCCAGGCCGAGGCGGGATGAGCTGGAGGGACTTTTCTACCTTACTGGAGATTACTTCTGTATTATGTGGTAATGGAAAACTCGTATATGATCAAGTTCATTCTGATGGGAACTATAATAATTACTGAAATATATGTTCAGAGGCATATGCTTCGTTTTTATCTATTATCTTATTATCTCATATTTCGCTCTAATATTTCCTTTGTTGTACCTGGATCCACAATTCACACATCTGATACAAGCGGAACATGAGAAAATATTTGTATCTATTGTTACGACCACAATTCCTAGCCCCTTTACCAAGCTGGCGCACCTGGACAAGCTTCACTGAGCCATCGCCTATGTGGACTCAGTGCAGGGCTCAAAAACGGGTGTACGAGTACAGAGTCCTTTGTGATTCCTGCACCCTTTTCACGACAGTCGTAACTCCAGGTCACACTAAGTTGAAGTCGCCATACTGTTTTAACGACCTACAGACAAGGGAGATGCTCCAAACAGCACTTAACACCCACAGGTGCAGAAGAATCGACAACCATGTCTGGGAAAAATAGTTAACACACAGTAACACACATAATTATGATCGAGGTATAATACTCCGTTGGGCTTCCACCCAACGTGACAGTTTTCCCACTGCCCAACTGAGCGTTATAACCTCAAGCCGAGTAGTATCGTGTATTGGCTCCTGGGCAACAGACCTTGTCAAGACCTGGAGAGGGAGTAAAGTTTACTACGCGGCTAATTACTTAGGTCCTCTGCAGCTTAACTGCCTCAGACCGCAGTAGCATTTAAAACAAACAGAGACACTAACAAAAGACACAAGAAACTATTACAAAACGGAAGAGTGCCTACGAACACACAGGAAGGTCAGTCACCGCTCACTGTGCACAAAACTCTACTTGTACGCTTGTACAGCCGAGGAGTCGCTTCCCTGGGTGTAGTGTGTTATTCACTGGGAGAGTACTATGGAGACTTCTATTCTATATAAATGGGCATGGGTGTACGGCCGATAATGACTCACTTATCCCTCTGAAGGCAACTCACCCGGTTACCTGGTATCCCACCATAGTCTCCGGTAAATTCTAGAGCAATTCTCAGTACATCTGCTTCTTCCAACAACAGGGTAGCGTCTGGGATGGGAAAGTGCTCCAACTGCCTTCCCGCACTGCTGCTAAAGGAGTGGGGGGAGGTGGCTGCGACACACACACACACACACACACACACACACACACACACACACACACACACACACACACACACACACACACACACACATACATACATACAGATACACACCCACTCCCGCTCGTCGCGCAGTCTGTACTTGAATAAAACACCTTATTTTTTAAAATTCTTATGATCAAACAAAGGGGGCTAAATGAATAGTGATATTTTCTTTGTCAAGGGCAACTATTCTGCTGCAAACTACGTGAGACTCAAACTTATTAAACAGAGGGAATTAAAGTAAATTAATCGGGGAAGGAGAATGTCTGGGCGCAGAAATTCTTATGGTAAATTAATGTCAGCGAGCGGCCACTCCGCATCGTACGGCTAGCGTCTGAACCCAGCTCTCTCTCTCTCTCTCTCTCTCTCTCTCTCTCTCTCTCTCTCTCTCTCTCTCTCTCTCTCTCTCTCTCTCTCTCTCTTTTATCATTCTTTCTCGTTCGTTATTACTTTCTTCATTGCCTTATCTCGATGTACATTACAGTCTCTACATTTTTTTTTCGTCTATTTAAACACATACACACACACACACACACACAGAGGTAAGTGAACACACATACTAAGGTATTATCTAATCCTGGACTCTATATCACGCTGGGGAGGCTTACCCACAAGAATGAAAAATATTCTTTTATTTGAATATTTCTCCACTCTGATAAAGGAAGGGAGGATTGTTGTATCTCAATGGGGCGGCAGGGAAAAATGGGAACAAAGGCGACCATCCACGTTGAAGAGACATTCGGTATGGGGAAAAATGACGTATTGGGACACTAAAATAAGCATCTGATATCCAGTTTTTTAGTCATCTTCCATGCTCTTCACCCTTCTCCTTAACATCTTTCCTCTTATTGTTATTTTTCCAACTTTACGGAATATGTTCCAAACCATATCTTTTTGGTAATGCGTTCGACGAGCACTAAACTGTCTCCTACTACCTGCTTCGTCCTCATTTCTACACCTTTTCTTATCCCGGTGTTCAAGCTTCTTTGTGTTTTCTTTAATACTCTTGTCTTCAAAACGTGTTCTACAACAAACATCCGTCATTCCACATCTGCCACTGATCCATTTTTTTCTTGTATTTCCTTCAGACTCTACGTAAATTACATTACCTGACATGCGAGTATTGATTATCATTTATTGGCGTCATTCATTCTTTGATAGTATTTTTATGGCCTAGAACACTGATATTCCACGTAAAGGAAACCACAGGTTATTAGGAACTGAATAATTATATAATACATGTGAGGATTCTACTTCATAAGATTTATTTTATTTTCTGTATGATGCACACTAAATATAAAAGTGAGGAAGGATGGTATTAAACCTTGCCCTAACATTTCTCAATTAAAACGATGCCTCTAAATATTCTAAATCTTAATAAAGTTTAATAGTATTTCTTTTTTTTCACAATTTAATGCTTAATATCTAAGGTTGTGGTGGTGGTCATATCCATGGTTATTGAGATTATTTTTCAAATGTAACATATTTCGAGCCTTGTGTGGCAGCGTCACCTGCTCGTTCATTACTTTTTTTCCCTCTCACGAAATATCTGCTAGTGGTGCCATGCATACCGATAGCGTTATTGTTTTCCCTTCCTTGGTATTTGTTTCTCTTGTCATTGTATTTCCACAACGATAATTCCAATAACAGGAGTGTGTGTGTGTGTGTGTGTGTGTGTGTGTGTATACTTCAATATATTCAAGTGTCCTGAAAATATATCTGCTGATGCGAGGCTTATTTTAGAGTCATCATAACATAGCTGCAAAAAGAGCTGACTGAAACCCAACGCAACACTAGCATAACACTATAATTATGAACGCATCACTTACATAACACAATAATTATGAGGCACATGTAACAACAAATATCACGTTGTTTGTCTTCACCTCCATCCCCTACGCTTTGAACTTCGGTGGATAAGTATACAACACTCTAAACATAAGAACATCCGTGATATCAAGGTTGTCATGGATTGTTTTCCTGAGGTACCCATTCATCGACTAAAGCATAAAGGACGACTAGTAGTGAGTGAGCTGAGCACCGGCTATACCTTGCATATAGTAGTGCCATCAGAATAAATATTTCTTATCTGATGTTATTCAGGAATCGATCGTCTGACTCTGAGTAAACAATAATGACGCAATCAGTACCTTCCAAAAAACAGTTTTGTACACCGAAGGGAAGGATTGAAAAGCGACTGTGTTAATGAAAATAACTGATAAAACTACGCGCACCTGATCACACACACACACACACACACACACACACACGCACACACACACACACACACAGACAGCAATGAAAAAAAAAAATACAACAAAGTAAAACGACAAATAACAGAATTACCATACGCTATACTAAAAAAACTTTAGTACCACTGTAATTTGTGATACGTTTTGTGTGATTTTTCTCCATCTTTTTGCTTTTGTTACTTTTTTATTGTAATTTCCCAAAAAACAGAATAAACTAACATAATCTGACTCATGACAACAAAACTTTTTCCTTGTCTAAAATAAAAAAAAATCTTCCTGTTTTTCTTAATTTCAGTTACCACACAATAATGCTTCAAGATGTCCGGCACTACTTAAACGCTGGCACCAGGTAATAGTTCGTACTAACTTCATGACAGAAACCTCCTAGAATTCGGATGGATGTTGTACCATATGAAAACACACACACACACACACACACACACACACACACACACACACACACACACACACACACACACACACACACACACACACACACACACACACACACACACACACACACACACACACACACACACACACACACACACTTTCCTCATGATAACCAAATACCTTGTTAAGAAACATGCCTTCTGGTTTAAAGCGAAGCAGACGTCCTGGAGACCCTTATGTTGGAGATCTGAAAAAGAAGAAGAAAAAAACAATAGCACACTAAACAAGTGATGCATATTATTAAGTTCGTGAATGAAAAGACACAACTGTAATCTCTAGGTAATGAGAGGTCAATATGTAATTGTCCACTTCTGAGCATGATTACTGAAACATTCCTCATGGGAACATGATCTGAATTGTGACAAAACCAGTCCCTAATGATAATGATAATAATGATAATAATAATAATAATAATAATAACAATAATAATAATAATAATAATAATAAGTAAGACAAATAAATAAACAAATAAAAAGGTAAACTATGAAGCAAGTTTCGCGGCAACTCTTCCTCTGTTACTCTGGGATGCAGCACAGAAGATAACAACACATGAAAGAGAATGACTGATGCTCATGTAAAGATCACATTTAACTAGGGAACGCGAAGCTTCTTATCTTTTTCATATAATTTCCGAATGATGTAGGGCAAGCGATGTGATATTCAATGCCTCGAAAACTCAACTGTTTGATCTCTCCACTCGACATAAGCTTCCAGACAACTATTCCCTCTTCTTTACTGACTTTCCTCGTTCCTCTACAAGTATGTTTGATGTAGAGTCTGCACCGAACTTACTTGGAAATTCGTTCATTTAAAATTTCAATTACAAATTTCACGTCTCTGGCCACAATAGTTTCCATAAAGATGGGTATCCTGTATCGTCTCTCCCAGTACACCTCCGTCTAGCTGCTAAGTCTATGCATGGGCCCTAACTTTATGTAGTACTACTCACACATCCCTCCCATATAGGGTGGAACTTTTCGTCTCATCGAGTCCTCTCCTCTCAAACACCGTATTTAAATCTTTCTTCTACCGTAATTTCCTTGGCTCTTCTTCAGATCCTAACTGTATGCCAATCTCCTCCCATGGCTTCGCAGCAAAAGAGCTTGGTGCTCAAACACGAGTGTTCCTTGCCGTTTCTCTCCCATCTGCTGCCTGCGTCTCAGTGTCTAAATAAGTTCTTTTTACAGTAGACGATACGCGCTTCCTTTTGTACTGCTGGACATTAAATGTGATAGACCTGAGTGCTATGTTTCCACATTGCCACCAGCACGAGAGAGAGAGAGAGAGAGAGAGAGAGAGAGAGAGAGAGAGAGAGAGAGAGAGAGAGAGAGAGAGAGAGAGATCCATTAAGTTTATAATCTGGAAAGATAATGTATACTTATCTTCATGAATTATTATGTCCCGCAACATATTACATTTTACATAGAACGAGCAAACAGAAACGGATCTTATGACACCTTAATGGTTCAGAAGTTCCATGTAAATACACTCATGTATAATTAACGAATAACATCTCGGAGATTTCATCAGTGAACTATTTATAGGGTTTCGCAATTACCTATGCTAATTACGAACCTCTAATTTATAGCAAACAGGATTAATTCGTATAGAAAATGATTTTTCACTCAACATATTTTATTTTCCCTTTATGTCTCCGTCTTTCCAGACCGATGAAAGGGAAACCTCTTGAAAGAGTTCAAGTCATAGGAAGGAAAAAAATAAAAAAAACAAGAAGGGAGTTCCAGAGTTTACCAAAGGGAATGAATGATTGATAATATTGGTAAACTCTTGCATTAGAAAGGTGGACAGAATAAGGGGGAGAGAAAGTAGAAAGACTTGTGCAGCGAGGCCTCGGGAAGAGAGGAGGCATGCAGTTAGCAAGATCAGAAGACCAGTTACCGTCAAAATAGCGGTAGAAGATAACAAAAGATGCAACCCTGTGGCAATGAAAGAGAGGCTGAAGACAGTCAGTTAGAGGAAAGGAGCTGATATCAAGAAATGCTTTTGATTCAACCCTGTCTAAATGAGCGGTATGAGTGGAACCCCCAATACATGTGAAGCGTAATCCATACATGGGCGGATAACGCCCCTGTACTCCGCTCAGGTGGAGGGGTTAAAAAACAGGGGTAGATGATTCTGAACACCTAACTTCATAGAAGCTGTTTTTAGCTAGAGATCACATGTAAAGTTTACAGTTTAAAATAAATAAAGGATAGACCGAGAATGTTGAGTTTAGAAGAGGGGGGGACAGTTGGGTGTTAATGAAGAAAAGGAAATGGTTATCTGAAAGGTTGTGTCGAGTTGATAGATGAAGGAATTGAGTTTTTGAGGCAGTGAAGAATTATAAGCTACCACAATCTGAAATTTTAGAGAGAACAGAAGTCAGGCGTTCTGTGGCTTTCCTGCGTGACCTGTTTACTTACTGATGGGTTGGACGTCCATGAAAAGACGTGGAAAAGTGTATGGTGGCATCATATGCATACGAATGGATAGGATAAGAATTTTTTTTTTTTATTTAGGAGAGACACTGGCCAAGGGCAACAAAAATCCAATAAAAAAATGCCCACTGAAATGCCAGTCCCATAAAAGGGTCCAAAGCGGCAGTCAGAAATTGAAGGATAAGTGTCTTGAAACCTCCCTCTGGAAGGAATTCAAGTCATAGGAAGGTACAAATACAGAAGCAGGCAGGGAGTTTCAGAGTTTACCAGAGAAAGGGATGAATGATTGAGAATACTGGTTAACTCTTGCGTTAGAGAGGTGGACAGAATAGGGGTGAGAGAAAGAAGAAAGTCTTGTGCAGCGAGGCCGCGGAAGGAGGGGAGGCATGCAGTTAGCAAGATCAGAAGAGCAGTTAGCATGAAAATAGCGGTAGAAGACAGCTAGAGATGCAACACTGCGGCGGTGAGAGAGAGACTGAAGACAGTCAGTTAGAGGAGAGGAGTTGATGAGACGAAAAGCTTTTGATTCCACCCTGTCTAGAAGAGCAGCATGAGTGGAACCCCCCCGGACAAGTGGAGCATACTCCATACATGGAGGGATAAAGCCCTTGTACAGAGTTAACAGCTGAGGGGTGAGAAAACTGGCGGAGACGTCTCAGAATGCCTAACTTCATAGAAGCTGTTTTAGCTAGAGATGAGATGTGAAGTTTCCGGTTCAGATTATAAATAAAGGACAGACCGAGGATGTTCAGTGTAGAAGAGGGGGACAATTGAGTGTCATTGAAGAAGAGGGGATAGTTGTCTGGAAGGTTGTGTCGAATTGATAGATGAAGGAATTGAGTTTTTGAAGCATTGAACAATACCAAATTTCCTCTGCCCCAATCAGAAATTTTAGAAAGATCAGAAGTCAAGCGTTCTGTGGCTTCTCTGCGTGAAATGTTTACTTCCTGAAGGGTTGGACGTTTATGAAAAGACGTGGAAAAGTGCAAGGTGGTATCATCAGCATAGGAGTGGATAGGACAAGAAGTTTGGTTTAGAAGATCATTAATGAATAATAAGAAGAGAGAAGATGACAGGACAGCCCTGAACCACTGTTAATAGATTTAGGAGAAGAACAGTGACCGTCTACCACAGCAGCAATAGAACGGTCAGAAAGGAAACTTGAAATGAAGTTACAGAGAGAAGGATATAAGCCGTAGGAGGGTAGTTTGGAAATCAAAGCTTTGTGCCAGACTCTATCAAAAGCTTTTGATATGTCCAAGACAACAACAAAAGTTTCACGAAAATCTCTAAAAGAGGATGACCAAGACTCAGTAAGGAAAGCCAGAAGATCACCAGTAGAGCGGCCTTGACGGAGCCTATACTGTCGATCAGATAGATAGATGTTTAAGAATCTTCCTGTTGAGAATAGATTAAAAAACTTAAGATAGGCAGGAAATTAAAGCAATAGGACGGAAGTTTGAGGGATTAGAACGGTCACCCTTTTTAGGAACAGGCTGAATGTAGGCAAACTTCCAGCAAGAAGGAAAGGTAGATGTTGACAGACAGAGCTGAGAGAGTTTGACTAGGCAAGGTTGCAAGCACGGATGCACAGTTTCGGAGAACAATAGGAGGGACCCCATCAGGACCATAAGCCTTCCGAGGGTTTAGGCCAGCAAGGGCATGGAAAACATCATTGCGAAGAATTTTAATAGGTAGCATGAAGTAGTCAGAGGGTGGAGGAGAGGGAGGAACAAGCCCAGAATCGTCCAAGGTAGAGTTCTTAGCAAAGGTTTGAGCGAAGAGTTCAGCTTTAGAAATAGATGTGATAGCAGTAGTGCCATCTGGTTGAAATAAAGGAGTGAAAGAAGAAGAAGCAAAGTTATTGGAGATATTTTTGGCTAGATGCCAGAAGTCACGAGGGGAGTTAAAACTTGAAAGGTTTTGACACTTTGTTAATGAAGGAGTTTTGGGCTAGTTAGAGAACAGACTTGGCATGATTCCGGGCAGAAATATTAAGTGCATGAGATTCTGGTGATGGAAGGCTTAAGTACCCTTCGTGGGCCACCTCTCTATCATGTATAGGAAGAGAACAAGCTGTGTTAAACCAAGGTTTGGAAGGTTTAGGTCAAGAAAAAGAGTGAGAAATGTACACCTCCATGCCAGATACTATCACCTCCGTTATGCGCTCACTACACAAAGACGGGTCTCTGACACGGAAGCAGTAGTCATTCCAAGGAAAATCAGCAAAATACCTCCTCAGGTCCCCCCAACTAGCAGAGGTAAAACGCCAGGAGCACCTTCGCTTAGGGGGATCCTGAGGAGGGATTGGAGCGATAGGACAAGATACAGATATGAGACTGATCGGAGGAGCCCAACGGAGAAGATAGGCTGACAGCATAAGCAGAAGGATTAGAGGTCAGAAAAAGGTCAAGAATGTTGGGCGTATCTCCAAGACGGTCAGGAATACGAATAGGGTGTTGCACCAATTGCTCTAAGTCGTGGAGGATAGCAAAGTTGAAGGCTAGTTCACCAGGATGATCAGTGAAGGGAGAGGAAGGCCAAAGCTGATGGTGAACATTGAAGTCTCCAAGAATGGAGGTCTCAGCAAAAGGGAAGAGGGTCAGAATGTGCTGCACTTTGGAAGTTAAGTAGTCAAAGAATTTCTTATAGTCAGAGGAGTTAGGTGAGAGGTATACAGCACAGACAAATTTAGTTTGAGAGTGACTCTGTAGTCGTAGCCAGATGGTGGAAAACTCGGAAGATTCACGAGCGTGGGCGCACATAAACGCAACATCCAGCTTTGGATAAAAAAATGAGGATAGAGAAAGTAGGAGGGTACAGAAAAGGGGCTACTGTCAGTTGCCTCAGACTCCTGAGTTTCAATGAGGAAAAGAAGATGAGGTTTAGAAGAGGAGAGGTGGTGTTCTACAGATTGAAAATTAGATCTTAGACCACGAATGTTGCAGAAGTTAGTGAAGAAAAAATTGAGGGGGGTGTCAAGACACTTAGGGTCGTAGACAGAAAGGCAGTCCGACCTGGGGATATTTATGGTCCCCTCCCCAGATGGGGACTTCGAGGCTGGTGTAGGAGTCGCCATGATAATTTTAAAATTTTTGAGTGAAGGATGTGTGTGTTATTAGGTGGTTGAAGTTTTGCGTGGAGGAAGAGAGTTGTCTTTATAGAGGGCAGGCTGTGACTGCCTCCTTTTGTTGTGAGACAGAAAGGGAAACGTTCAGTGAGGTCACAGCTGGGTTTAATGATAAGTTCACAGCACCCCCTGAACAGTGCTTTAGACCTCACTGGGAGTAATTACCGTTTCGGCAGGTGTCTACATTATATGGATACAAGTACCGGTGATCAGGTATGGTTACAGTTTCGGATCGTTCCTGGTGTTTCGTGATTCACAGTATTATTGTCGTGACTTTTGCGGCTATTCAGGAGAGAGAGAGAGAGAGAGAGAGAGAGAGAGAGAGAGAGAGAGAGAGAGAGAGAGAGAGAGAGAGAGAGAGAGAACTTGTCACAGTACATGCGTAATGGTCTCATAATTTTTGGCGACATAAATACAAGGTGTAACAAAAACATTACAAAAATTTTACCATTTGTGTATGAGTCAAGATGTCTTCTCTTATCCAAAACTAAAGGACACCATTAACAGAAATGATTATGCAGAATTGCTGTCTCCTATCAGTACTGATAATAATTTGTTGGTGTTGAACAATCTGAAGACAGCTGAAAAGCGTGATATATGGATCTCTGAACTGGATGAGTGTTGTGTCACCTCGTTTGTTACGTTTCGTTATTGACTTTTCTGTAGTAAGTCGCAGTGACCTCCCTTCCGATCATGTCCCACTAACCATTACTGTCACCAGCACAGGGATTGACCTTGATAACATAGTGGATTGTGCAACATTTCTAGGAGGGCATGCTGCACTGCTTGGGCGCAGCGGGAAAACAAGCCTGACTGAAAAACCTCTTACTTACCACAAGACAGACAGAAAAATTTTCGAGAAGCATTATACAATATATGTCAAACATACGAAATGATGGTATTTAGATGTTATGGTAAGCTGTCTATCGGACACTTTGTGTACTTGTGCTAAGAACAGTGTTACTGAGGATGACGAAAATACGTATGTTAAGAACATGGATTTAGGCAGATGGGAGAAGTTGCTATGGATGGGCAATAAACTGAAAAAGAGACTACAATATATCAGCTCATGGTGATGGCACTGTAGCAAGCGATGCAGAGTTCAGGAACCACTTTAAGGAAGTACTAAATCCTCCCCAAGGTATTATTGCCTATGAAGAATCAGACGTGACTACAGACGTTAGTATCCGTCCTGGACGAACCCATATCTCCCTCAGAGGTACGTAATCAGGTGAAAAGTTGAGGTCTGATGAGGCATGGGTCTAGATGGTATTCCTCAAGGCGTGTTCTCACTCTTGCCAGCACAATGGATGGTTACCCTTGTCACACTATTTATCAACATCTTTACATCTGGTGTATTCCCGCAGGCATGCATGGTTAAAAGCGAAAGTCTTTGTTATTTTTAAGAAAGGAGCTAAGACCAATCCTAATAATAATATTGTCATAAATTCCTTTGTTAAACTATGAAATGGTATTGTATGAACGCCTGAGTCAGTGGATCAAGCCAGACAGAGAGCAGGTGGGAGCACAAAGAAAACGGGAATGTGTAGCGCATATCGTGACACTCAATTTATTACTAACATTTTATTACTAACATCGCGGAGTTAAAGAAAATTAAATTATTCGTAGTATTTGTTGATTTAACTACGGCTTATATCATAGTTCCCAGACAAAAACTGTTCACGAGGTTGGGATGTGGAGGGGTAATGCTAGAGTGGGTGGCCATGTACAGCACCAAAAAAAGTGTGATAGGTTCTGCTCTATTGACATCCTCACAAGGGGTTAGGCAAGGTTCTTCCACCTATTGCTTACTTTTAATTATTTTTGGTAATGTGTTAATTAGAAACGTAGACCAGGATTCATTGAGTGGTTACAGATGTTTATGATGATACAGTTTTATCAACGAGTAGGGAAAGCATCTATACAAAGCTGAAATTATTGCACGACTATTGTAGAGAGTATGGAGTGAAAGTGAACAGTGAGAAGACCAAGTTTTTTGTTATTAATGGTGATGGAGGTTATTTTGAGTCGTTTCGTGTGGGCGAGATGTATATTACGTATTGTACCAGCTACCTGTATTTAGGTTCACCGTTTACGTGCGAAGGCTCACTCTCCTCAAGCAGTCAAGCTACATGCAAAAACAAGATGTGCCATGTACTTAAGTTTATTTAATAAAAAAAAAAAGAAAAAATAACGACATTCCTTTTATAGCAAAGAGGCGGGTGTTCGACGCAGCACTAGCGTCAATGTCATCCCTCGTGTATGGCTGAGAGTCATGGTTGAGTGCTGACATGAAGCCCGTGGTCAAGCTGCACAACTGGGCCCTGAGGCAACTGTTAGGTGGGAGGGAAACTACTCCCAATATTGTCTGTTATGTTGAGTCTAGTTACCCGGCGCTACCTGATCTTATAAATCATTAACAACATAGATTTCTGAGAAAAAAATGTGGAGTGAGAGTTCATGCATGGATGATGATCCATTTTCTTTTGCAATAAGAAAAGTCATGACAGTACATACACCGATAGGAAAGATCGTGGGCGACATGACAACATAACTGCTAGATATGTCTGTGTTGTTAGAGAAAGCTAGAAATTGTTAAAGGGAGTCTGTTACGGCGAGATGTATTATATACCGTGAGATCAACCCTACTTTGACTACACACGTTATCTAAATCCCTTCCCCCCTCCAGTTTAGATTATAAATAAAGGACAGACCGAGGATGTTCACTGTAGAAGAGGGGGGCAGTTGAGTGTCACTGAAGAGGGGATTGTTGTCTGGAAGGTTGTTTCGAGTTGATAGATGAAGGAATTGAGCTTTTGAGGCATTGAACAATACCAAATTTCCTCTGCCCCAATCAGAAATTTTAGAAAGATCAGAAATCAGGCGTTCTGTGGCTTCCCTGCGTGAAATGTTTACTTCCTGAAGGGTTGGATGTCTCTGAAAAGACGTGGAAAAGTGCAGGGTGGTATCATCAGTATAGGTGTTGATAGGACAAGAAGTTTGGTTTAGAAGGGGTTTAGAACTGCAAAGTCGAGCGTTGCAATAAACGTATGTTTGAAGTTCTGCGTTACATAACAGAAACAAAATACTCATGCGATGAATGGTTTCCTCAATTAGCGTGCTGTATCAACTCAGCGATTCATTCTACCATCAACGAGTCTCCTTATTCCATTCTGTTTGGTAAAGACAAGAGTTTTCCATACGAGTTTCTTCACAGCGCTCCGCGTCCTGTGTACAACATGGATGACTACGTCAAATGTCGTCTGCGTGATTTTCAGTACACACATAAGATAATCCATGGTCGCCTCATTACGTCGCAAAGTGAGATGATGGAGAAACAACACCGCCGAGCTACAGATTCCTCCATCGAAGTAGGTGATATCGTTTTCACTAGAATTCACGATCGCGACTCTAAGTTAAACCCATTGTTCACTGGCCCTTATCGTGCAATTGAATCTCTCTTTAACGATGATATACACATCTATTCCTCCCCAACCACGCATAGAAATAGGTAAAAAGACGGGTAAGTAAACAAACATGCATTTATAAATATACAATTTTAGATATTTCAGGTAATAAGTGGAATGTTTTATCACTGCGAAAATTAGTGTTAAAGCTCCTGCAACACTTAATTATGAATATCATTAATATAAGTTACGTACTTATTTCTGTACCTTGCAAATGGGCTGTATTGTACGTAGCTGAAACAGCCTCACCAATCCGCACTACACTCTTCATGCTAATTGCAAACTCAGTCATAACTGGTGAGCAATAATTATGAGTGTCAAGTGAGTTGTGGCCGCGGTGGGAGTCTGCCTTGAATGATGCGCGCTATAACATTAGTCACCCTGAAAATTGTTGGCGACTCACCCAGAGAGAGAGAGAGAGAGAGAGAGAGAGAGAGAGAGAGAGAGAGAGAGAGAGAGAGAGAGAGAGAGAGAGAGAGAGAGAGAGACACGTGGGTCATATTTTTATATATTATATATACATTCGAAACAATAATTACTCCCAGTGAGGTCTATCATTAACCCAGCTGTGACCTCACTGAACGTTTCCCTTTCTGTCTCACAATGCAAGGGGCCAGTCACAGCCTGCCAGTCACAGTCTGCCCTCTTCCTTCACACAAAATTACAAGCACCTAATTACACACACATACACTTCACTCAAAATTCAGAATTGTCATGGCGAGTCCTACACCAGCCTCGGAGGCGTACATTCCTCACTCTTTTTCTCGACCTAAACTTTCCAAACCTTGGTTTAACACAGCCTGTTCTCGTGCTATACATGATAGAGAGGTGGCCCACAAAAGGTATTTGAGCCTCCCATCACCAGAATCTCATGCACTTTATATTTTTGCCCGGAACCATGCTGTTTGCTCTTCAACTAGCTAAGAACTCCTTCATTAATAGAAAGTGTCATAATCTTTCAAAGTCTAACTCCCCTCGTGACTTCTGGCATCTAGCCAAAAACATCCCCAATACCTTTGCTTCTTCTTTCCCTCCTTTATTTCAACGAGATGCCACCACTGCTATCACATCTATCTCTAAAGCAGAACTCTTCGCTCAAACCTTTGCTAAAAACTCTACCTCGGATGATTCAGGGCTTGTACTTCCCTCTCCTCCGCCCTCTGACTATTTCATGCCGCCTATTAAAATTCTTCGCAATGATGTTTTCCATGCCCTTGCTGGCCTGAACCCTCGGAAGGCTTATGGACCTGATGGGGTCCCTCCTATTGTTCTCCGAAATTGCGCAATCGTGCATGCACCTTGCCTAGTGGAACTCTCAACTCTGTCTATCAACATCTACCTCTCCTTCTTACTGGAAGTTTGCCTACATTCAGCCTGTTCCTAAAAAAAGGTGACCATTCTAATCCCTTAAACTACCGTCCTATTGCTTTAACTTCCTGCCTATCTAAAGTTTTTTAATCTATCCTCAACGGGGAAGATTCTTAAACATCTATCACTAAACAACCTTCTATCTGACTGCCAGTCTGGGTTCCGTCAAGGCCGCTCTACTGGTGATGCTCAACATAAGTTTAATGCTGTCTGTGGCAAGTAACGAAAAAATCCATTATTATCTCCATAATCTCAATACTATTTTTTTTAGCATTTTATTTTAATGATAAGCTGCAATATATATATATATATATATATATATATATATATATATATATATATATATATATATATATATATATATATATATATATATATATATATATATATATATATATATATATATATATATAAAGACGGGTCTCTGACACCGAAGCAGTAGTCATTCCAAGGAAAATCAGCAAAATACCTCCTCAGGTCCCCCCAACTAGCAGAGGCAAAACGCCAGAGGCACCTTCGCTTAGGGGGATCCTGAGGAGGGATTGGAGTGATAGGACAAGATAAAGATATGAGATTGTGATCGGAGGAGCCCAACGGAGAAGAAAGGGTGACAGCATAAGCAGAAGGATTAGAGGTCAGGAAAAGGTCAAGAATGTTGGGCGTATCTCCAAGACGGTCAGGAATACGAGTAGGGTGTTGCACCAATTGCTCTAGGTCATGGAGGATAGCAAAGTTGTAGGCTAGTTCACCAGGATGGTCAGTGAAGGGAGAGGAAAACCAAAGCTGGTGGTGAACATTGAAGTCTCCAAGAATGGAGATCTCTGCAAAAGGGAAGAGGGTCAGAATGTGCTCCACTTTGGAAGTTAAGTAGTCAAAGAATTTCTTATAGTCAGAGGAGTTAGGAGAGAGGTATACAGCACAGATAAATTTAGTATGAGAGTGACTCTGTAGTCGTAGCCAGATGGTGGAAAACTCGGAAGATTCAAGAGCGTGGGCACGAGAGCAGGTTAAGTCATTGCGCACATAAACACAGCATCCAGCTTTGGATCGAAAATGAGGATAGAGAAAGTAGGAAGGAACAGAAAAGGGGCTACTGTCAGTTGCCTCAGACACCTGAGTTTCAGTGAGGAAAAGAAGATGAGGTTTAGAAGAGGAGAGGTGGTGTTCTACAGATTGAAAATTAGATCTTAGACCGCGAATGTTGCAGAAGTTAATGAAGAAAAAGTTGTGGGGGGTGTCAAGACACTTAGGGTCGTCGACAGAAAGGCAGTCCGACCTGGGGACATTTTATGGTCCCCTCCCCAGATGGGGACTCCGAGGCTGGTGTAGGAGTCGCCATGATGATTTTAAAATTTTTGGGTGAAGGGTGTGTGTGTTATCAGGTGCTTGTAGTTTTGTGAGGAGGAAGAGAGTTGTCTTTGGAGGGCAGGCTGTGACTGCCCCCTTGTGTTGTGAGACACAAAGGGAAACGTTCAGTGAGGTCACAGCTGGATTTAATGATAAGTTCACAGCACCCCCTGAACAGTGCTTTAGAACTCACTGGGAGTAATTATCATTTCGGCAGGTGTCTACTGCCTCCTCCTCCAAATTATATATATATATATATATATATATATATATATATATATATATATATATATATATATATATATATATATATATATATATATATATATATATATATATATATATATATATATATATATATATATATAATTGATACTACTGCGTATAGTCAAAATTATTTATATACTTTGAATTATGATGATGAGTAGGCTAATGAACATTTGGTATATCTAGTAGTTACCATTGTGAAACGGCGTATTCAAGGTAATATGAAGCGCTCATCATACATTGACCATCTAATGTTGTCCTGTTACCCAAAAATAATGAGCACCACTGAAAAAGAGAAAAATAAAAGATTAAACGGATATTTGGTTGTTGGCTTTCGTTTGGCAGCCGTTCTTTTAACATGGATTAAAAAAAAAGAAAAAAAAAACATCTCACATAAAAAGGATGCAATGGAAAGCCATACATATGGTGCACAGATATACGTAGATCTTGTCTCCAGCTATGGCTATGATCCACGCATAAGCAAACCCACGCGAGTATTTAATAGGAGTGCAACACTAATTGACCATGTGTGGTCTAATAACATTGATATTGTCTCAGGAACAGGTATTCCAACACTTGTTATGTAGAACATAAGCAATATTCCCAATAATCTAGAAAAAGTTTCTCGTTTTTTCTGACATTTTCTCCAACAACCGTAATATTGATATGATGGCATTCTGTGAAACTCGACTTTCTAATGATGTCCAACATCTTTATAGTGTCCCAGGATAGAAACTATTTACCAGTAACAAAAATCGTTTTGGAGGAGGGGTCTGCATATATGTTAAGAATTTTATTTCATGTCATATTTGTAATAATTTATGCATTATGAGTGGTAGTACTGAAACACTATTCATTGAAGGTTCATATTTAGGCAAATGTAGATGTAAATAATTGCCATTATTTACCGTAGACCGAATGCAAGTACAATTATATTCATTGAAGTATGTAATGGAATTTTAAGTAAAATAGCAGCAACAGATAGAAAATGTATTCTACTAGGTGACTTTAATATAGATTTACTTAACACTTCAGTTTATGGTGCACGGATATACGTAGATCTTCTCTCCAGCTATGGTTATTATCCATGTATTAATAAGCCAAAGCGAGTCTTTAAGAGGAGTGGAAAACTAATTGACCACATATGATCTAATAACACTGATATTGTCACAGGAATTCATTGTAAAGGTATGAAAAAGTTAAACAGTTATATTTTTCATACAGGGATTATAATAACGTAAATAAAGATCTTATATGTCAGGAAATGAAAGAATCTTTAGATAATTTACACATAAGCAATAATCCAGACAACGCATACAATATTGATGCAGACGCCATAACAAGAGTTATTGAAGAAAATATTCCTCTGAAGACCACAAATTAAAGAGAAACAAGTCAATAAACCATGAATTACTCCAGAACTTGTCAGCTACATTAAAGGAAAACATTAATTATATAAAAAAAATACTTAAAACGTTCTTTTATCATATGGTGTGCAGTATAGGTCACTGAGAAATAGAGTCAGTAACATGATTAATGATGCTAAAAACTAATATTATGAATTCCATGATTGTACAGGAACTCTAAAAGACTTAGAAATTAATTGGTGAAGCTGTTAATGGAGAGAAAGAAAGGAATAACCTTATACAAAGTTTGAACATCAATAGTTGGAATGTCACACTCTCAGATAACTATGTAACAAAATTTCACTTTTGTCTTGTCCTTGGCCCCAAATCACAATTTTCCCAGTTATTTCCATTTAAACAAAATATAAAAAAAAGTTATTTTGATCCTAAAACTTTGCTTTTGTGGTTCGAGCAATTAATTTACATTTTTTGCCTTACTTCATTATGGTATGGGTTACTCTTGGTTTTCATGTCAGGTAAAGACCTTTGCAAAATCTCAATTGCTTATCTAATTGCTTTTGAAATGTTGTAAATAAGTCAAAACAATGAAAGCATATAAAGTGTTCTTAAGATTTTTTATTTTAATAAGATCATTCTTGAACTGACTAGATCTAGCTAGAAATTTCTCATATTTAGAAGAATTTGCTTACATTTCAGAATCTTCTCAAATCATCCAGAATGTTCTACCAGACATTTTTTGAAAAGCTACTAGGCCATTTTAGAACATTCTGTTCAATGTAAAAATTTCCAGAATATTCTAGAACTTTCTGGAATACAGTAGAAATATGTAGAAGTATCAAGAATTTTCTAAAATCTACAAGAATTCTAAAGTAGGCTCAAAATATTCTGGAAAGATTGAAAACATTCTGGAACACATTCTAGAAAGACTAGGAATATTCTAGAGTACTGCTTGACAATATAAAAGTAGGGACTTGTAGACTACCAATCAGTTCTGCTTTGGCTGCCTGAGAAGACACATCACAAGAGGTGAAATGGCATGAAGAGGTTGTAATCATTCTCCAGATACATTTTGCTACATATGTGGTCAATTCATCAAGAAAAGAGCAAAGAAGTTCTTAGTGACAGCATCTGGAAAAATGATGAAATTTAGCTATATATATATATATATATATATATATATATATATA